>NC_037640.1:13160288-13460288 GCF_003254395.2 Apis mellifera
TCCAACCTATATCGTGTAATAGCAATCGGATAACACGATTCAATCCAATTTAACCAACAAGTGATTACGAACGGTTTCATCGTAATCTCAATTAACCTAGAGTTTTTTTTCCCCCAACGCGTTGTCCACGCGAGATTACCAACATAACACGACGAAACTTTTACTCGAATCGAAATTCACTCTCGATATTATCTTCGGTTTTTTCGACTCGAAGAAAATTTGCATTTTATCGATTTCTTTCCTTTCTCTCTCCATATTTGCAAAATTTGCGAATTTCGAACGGTTTAAAAAAAAGGAAAGAAGAAATAGGTAAACGCAAAGTGAACGGATAACGAGCGTTATTAATCGATCGAATTATTTGGAACGAAAGGAGAAAATTTACGATTCGACGAAATCGGCGAATTGGGCATCGAGCTCGGACGAGCGTTGTTGAGTTGGAGGAGGGGAGGGGGGGGGAACAACAAGTCCCCTAATTTTTTTTATTTCGCCCCAGTGATCGCGTTTCGGTGGAGCAACAACGAAGGAAGGAAGGGAAGGAGGGAACGGAGACACGGAGTTAACGTCGCTGCCAGCTGTTGGTACCCGCGGTGTAAATAAATGGAACTCCACTCCACTCCCAGTGCTCTTTTGTCCCCGAATCGACAACACTGTACACGGCGGATACTCGTGGTCCTACGATCGGCCGGCCAATCGTTCCTTTCTACAAAAACATTAGAGAAATGGTTCGTTCGAGGGAACAACGCATGCTCAACTTGATCGGCAAATGTTTTTTCTAATGCGAATAAATAAACGATCTAATGAATCGACGAGTTAGCGTCGTTATTTTTTAACGAAGGATACATGAAACGACTCGAGACGATTTTCACGTTTGGGGAATTTTTCGAAATGATTTCACGCGCGATTAACACGTTGATTGCCGCGTCATCCATATTCGAGCGACAGCAAAAGTTCTTATCGGGCCGAATCATCTATATTCGGATGATTACTAAAAAAACTATTAAATTATTTGTTATTTTTATAATTAAATAATTTATTTAAAAAATTATTTATAAAAATAATACAATAATTTATTAAAAAAATTATTTATAAAAGTAAAAAGCATTTGAAAAAATATTCCATATATATTAAAACTATTAAATTATTTATTATATATTATTTATTATTTATTAAATATTTATATTTATTATTAATTTAATATTGATATAATTTAAATTATAAAAAAAAAAATTAAAAAAATTTACAACTAGAAGAAGTTGAATATCAAATTTTCGATATCTCTTCTAATTTGTATCAATATAAGAAACTATTATCAATACAATTACTATTATCGATATTTCTATTGCGAACAGTAATGAAAATAAATGATGCGAGACATCATTCTTCCAATCATCAGCGCGACTCGTATTACTAAAATATCGATAGAAGTACTCAAGTACTTGATACATTGTGTAGCCTGAACGAGATTTCGTTAGAAATACGCGCGACAATCAACCCGTAAAAATTTTATATTTTATTAATTATATTTTGTTATTTTTTTTGTATTTTTACAAAGAAAGAAAATTTGTTCAATATTTACTTTATATCAACGGTAAAATATTATTCGTTAAACTTTAATAATCCTTCTCAATTCCTGTAAACGCGACGCGCTCCCATCACATTTGCTATTATACTTTCATCTACGTTCTCCTTCTCTCTCTCCGTCGTCAATAATTTCTTTACGAACGAAAGTAATTTCGTCGTTCGAGAAATCAAGCTCATCTTCGCTCGAGCCAATCATTACGTTCTGCAAAACTCGAAAACTTTCAAGGTAATATTCTATTCAAACTCGAAACTCGATGCCAAAGACGCAGATCCAATTTGAGACAAGAAAATCTGTCCAACGTGATATTCTAGAAAAAAATAAATATCGTCTCCGTTCGAATCGAAATGATAGTCGAGAATCATCTCTAAGTTATCGCAGTCACCACGATTCGAGTGGAAAGGAATTTAAATTTAAAGAAAAATGAAGCAACGATTACGATAAAAATTAATACTCGAGAATCGCGCGAGAATAATTCAAGGTTAAGATTAATCCGAAATTAATTCGTATTCCTTTCTTCAATATCGATCGAGATCGCGCAAGAATCGAAAACATGAGTATAAAAGAAAGGCCGATTAAGGTCGTTAGTATTCGAGATAAGAATATTTATCTATTCGATATTTTAGAAAAAAAAAATAACGAATAAATATCGAAATGATGGGTCACCATTCGAGGGTTAAATGCAAAATGTCGAGAGTGAAATTTTACGTTACGTTTCACCACGCGTGTATAATTTTATACCGCGAGTACATTTTTATGCGCGATCGATGGCGTATAAATATGGGCGCAAAATAGAGGAAGAAAAATGCGCATAAAGGAAGCTCGCATGCGTGTGCGCGATACCGAGAGAGGGAAAATGCCGCGTGGGCCATCCCTTTGCATCCCGTTGCTTAGGTGGAGATTATACGGTTAGGGGAGTGTAGTGGTATCCCGGCTACTAACCGTATCGGAAATATCGTTCCCCGGATTTTCAAGCCCAGTCGTCTTCCCCCCCAAATTCGTGCAGGAATAACAAGAGGGAATAAACGCGGAAATCGAAAAATCCGGATCAAAGAAATTTCGCATAATATCTCGTTTATACGTTTATACGCGTAAACGTTTCTTCTCTCCCCGAGAATCGTCCAAGATTTGCGATGGAAATTCGATCGAATAATTCGTGTATTTATTTCGAATTCGAGATCGATAAATATTGATATTTACTCGTACTCTACGCGTTTGATAAATATTTCCTTTAATACCTGTGCATGGGAAACAGAGGTGGATAAAACGAGATGTTTTTATTTATAGGGAAAAATTTAACTTGCAAATAAATTTTCAATCGCATTTCGCCCGGCCGGAGAAACGCGGACCGTTACGAGCGTCTGTTTCTCACTTGAAAAACACTTGGACGATCGAAGGAAAAGAATTCATCCGGCCTTTGCCGGGATGAATTGAAAGGAAGCGCCAAGGATCGTATTGAAATCAGAAATGAATGTCCAGGATACGTGGTCGTGTTGAATTATAATAATAATAAAAAAAAAAGAAAAATATTCTCCTTCTTCGAGAAGCCCTCTTTATTTTCGAACCATTATTTTCCGCCACAGCGCTTTATCTCGAAAGAAAGCGGATTATATAGATCGAAAAGGGAGGTATCTACCGAACCGATCGAGGAAAAAAGCGCGTATGGAATTTGTCAAATTATTCCACTTTTCATACTTGAGTCTATAAATATAAATGCGGAAATCAGAGGGGCAAATTGTCTTTGAAATAATGATAAACAAAATTTTCCATTCTGCCCGTTAATTAAAGGCTGAATTATGAAAGGAATAATGAACAAGTTCGGCCGATTCTATCGATCGCTCCTTCCCCCCCTCACTCCGAGTAATTCTTGGCGAATTATTCAAATTCTAACGATGCATGTTCGATTCGACGTAATGATGAAAGAAAGAAAGAAAGAAAGAAAAGAGAAAGAGCGAGAAAGATAGCACGACGAGATAAAAAGGAAAAAGAGGGAGAGAAAAAAATGTACTTTCATCAGTGGAGTGACATAACACGGCGAGCGAAGGTTCTCTTTTTTTTCTCTCTCTCTCTCTCTTCGCCGTCACTCAGCTGTCTCGTTTCGCAGCGAGGTTCAGCAAATTGCAATCTCTCCCCCCCTTTTTTTTCCCTAGATTCCCTTATTTGTCCTCCCTTTCCACGCTTCCTCCCTCCTCGCCTTTCAACGATCAAAACCCCTGTCCTGTTTCTCCTCTGTCAGACACACGTGTCGACGATACGTTTCGCTTTTCCAATCGACTGTGACGCGTACGCGACACACGTGGTAATGCGCGTTCACAATGGGCAATAAAAACGGAGCAGATACGGAATCCTTATTTTTCTGAAGTTCTGTTGTCCCGCTTCGTTGCTTCCTATTAACATAACAAGCGCGTTTCGATATTCCTTTTAATTCCGGATTAATTCAATTTGGTCGACTCGTCGCGAACGAGGAGAAGCGAGCGTTCTGTAAAACGATTTGGGGAACACGCATCGGCGCAAGACGCATGCGCGCGAAACAAAGAGGCGAACGGGAATGCACGAGCACGGGAGCGAAGGATCCTCGTAGTATTTTCGTAACGTAGCCAAGTAATCACCTTATGTTGTCTATTGAATCTACAAGTGGTTGCTTCGCTGTTCGAATGCCGTACACGAATTCAAACAGAAGTTACCACTCTCGATTTCTCCACGGAATGTCGTGGTGAAAATATTATTAGTTAGTTTGAAACGTTTGATCGTTGAAAAGATCCACGCGATTAAACGCGAAAAACCGTTGCGGCGCTCGTAAAATTTTATTGCGAGCGGAACAAAAAAAGGAGGAGGGAAAGAGATATATAAGAGAAGGAAAGACACGGAGGGGGATAGATAGATACCGAGAATAGAACGAGTGAAGAAAGAGAAAGAAAAAAACGATAATCATAAGCAAGAGAAATAAACGTTGGCGCCAGTTTCCATGCTTTCTCGTTCGCCGAGTACGGAACGGAAGCGGGTGTTTTTCCAGGAAAATAAAATCGTGGCCGGGAATGCAAACACATTTTTCACTCGGAACACACTTTTCACAGAGCGCGCCACAAACAAAATGGCGCCATTCTTCTTCTCCCGTTTCTACGTATTCGAGTACAAATTTGAAAATACGAAAAATTTATCTTCCCTCGCGTGCAAGTGGGGAAGAAAGGAAAAACGAGAAGAAAAAGAAACGCTCGATGATCCATATTTCCCGCTCGATGATCGATATTCCCTGCTCGATGGAAAATCCATCGAGATTGCGAGAAGATGAAAAGTGAGAGGCGGTGTTGGAATGGAAATTAATCCCCGGACGAAAGGAGAGAGACAAAAGATCGTACCTTGAAGATCGGCCGTGCAGTTCCCCTCGTGGCTCCGTTCGCGGATAAATCTTACGCAAAACATGTCACCCCGTGTCGCGCGAGGCATAAACGACCGTGGGCGACGAACGACTGCGCGAGGAATTCGATAATGGAAATGCGGCACGACGGCGTGGTTGGCTCCTGGTATAACCGGTAAAACCGTACACGGTGAGCAGAGAGAGAGAGAGAGGAGAAAAGGCAAGAAAGAGCGGAGCAACGAAAGGAGGAGCGGACGAAAGAGGAAAAGAGTGGCAGGGAAAAATACAGAGGGTTCAAAGAGTTTCTCCGGCCCTCGCTCTCCAGTATTTTTTCTCTTCTACCTTTTCATCCGTATCATCCTGGACGACGACGCGTCTACGTACGCGCGCATTCACGCTGCTTGCAAACTTTCGTGTTTCGTATTCGAGAGAGAAAAAAAAAAAATACCCCGGTTAACCCCGATGAAAAATTTATTCCGACGAATTCTCTCGGTTATAAATAATGGAGACGAATTTGGTGAAAAGGAAGGGTTAAGAAAAAGGAAAACGGGGAAACGTTCACAATGGCAACAACAGGGAGAGAGAAAAAAAAAAAGAAGGAAAGCTGCGTGTCCATTCGTACTTTACAATCCGTGAAATTAAAAAACAAAAACCGTCTATCGGGAGAGGGGGAGGCGAGAACATTCTTTTGTAACCGTTCCGTGAATAACAAAAACGCAGTTGCGCGAGGCAGCAGCCATTCATCGCCCCTTTGTGCATCGCGTTTCAAAAAAAAAAAAAAAGGAAAGATCCGCCAAATTTACTTTCAAATTCAAATGAAACATACAACATCCTCCTCGACGTGTAAATATCTACCACAAGTCGCGCGAAAATAATTTCCAATATCCTCAATTAATGTACCAGACCCAATCAATACAAAAAAAAATTCTCCTCTTCTTACCTCCTCACCTCTCTTTCTCGAAACAGAAGAAGAAGAAACGAATCCTCCTCGAAGAACCGCTTCGAAGGTTTCAGGGTTTTAATATTCGCGGTCTCAACCAGATCCACCCCGACGCGAAACTGATTTTTTTTCACTTGCCACCGTTTCATTTGCCCTTTCCTTCCAACTCCTCTCCTCTCCTCTCCACTCCTCCCCTCTTCCGATCCGCGACATTGCCGATTCGCGGCGCATCTTTGTGCAGGAGGAGGCAACGATAAATGCACGAACGGTCGAGAAGGGCGCGAGAATCGCGGCGGCTCGCACAAATGCGGGGAGGAAGAGGGAAACCGCGGCGTTTCCCTCCTAAAAATCTATACAAACCGCCCACCTGTGCACAGCGTTGGTCGTTAAAGGAAACGAGCGATGTTGCCATGCGATGAAGAGAGAGAGAGAGAGAGAGAGAGATCCACACACTTTGCGATTTCCGTTCGCGAAAGAAGTGCCTACGTATTT
The DNA here is from genome assembly GCF_003254395.2 of Apis mellifera. Classification (NCBI taxonomy): domain Eukaryota; kingdom Metazoa; phylum Arthropoda; class Insecta; order Hymenoptera; family Apidae; genus Apis; species Apis mellifera. The sequence goes on from NC_037640.1 coordinate 13,166,655, forward strand.
CGGATAACGCGCACGCTCGATACGAATCGTGTAACATTTCCTTTTTCTTAACCACATTTCGCGATCTCTCAATCGACGCGGGAAAATATATACGCCCAATACTCGAGAAAGAGAAAGATCTCTTCACTTCTTCTCCGGTGATTTTTATCGTCGAGCATCGAGAAACAAATGACGAACGGAAAACACGTTCCCGGGGAAGGATACTCGGTACATGCACGTAAGATAAATAACTCGAATCGTATTGGTCGTCTTACGCGGGCCAACTTTGGTGGGGGGCGTAGTTGCGTCGGTAGCATTTTTACGGAGACCGACTTATGGAGCCATCTAGTAGTAGCGAAAGCGATTAATAAGATTCGAGGATTAAAAAATTTAGTTGTTCCACTCTTTCCTTTTCTTCCATCGGGAGAATAGAATAGAAAGGAAGAAGGGATATCCTCGTAAGGATTTTTCTGACGAATAAGGAGAGGAGGGGGAAGACGAAGAGAGGAGCGAGTGCACTGTCAATACAGTTTCGTTCGTTTGGAAAGATCGTCGCGAGGTATATTCCCTTATGGTGATACTCCAACTTTGGATACCTGAGCGTGGCAACGTGGAGAGGGGAAAGAGAAAGAGAGAGAGGGGAAAGGTTAAGGGCCGTGGATGGAGGGTGAAAGTCGCGGCGAATCAGCGCCGTGGAAGACACCGGCCTCTTTCCTCCACAGTTTCTCATCGTCGAAACAAAGAGACGCGGCGAGGTGGCAAACTGATTTCCTCCTGCGCCTCTCATTTCCTTCTCGATTCCAACAACGAAGTTTACTCGAGTTCCGTGTATCGCTCGTGCGATTATTTTCTATCTTTTTTTATTTTTTATAAATATTACGTATTTTTAATTATCGCAATGAATTTTCTTTATCTCGAGATAAATCGATTTTGAATAATATCTCCTCTTTTGTGAGAAACAATGGGATTCGAATCGAATAGGAATCGATACGGCAAACAGGATTTTTCCCTGAATCGATATATATATATTTCGACGATACGGGTTCGTCAAGATTTCCCTTCGATAAAAAAATAAAAGAGTCTGTTTGCATAACAAACGACCCGCAGGAGGCCAACGTGCCGATTATTGCAGGGGGCTGTTAGCAAAGGGGGCGAAATCCGCGTCAGCAATTTCCGTTACACGCGCTCGTTTCGATACGAGAGCGAAGGAAAATCATTGAAAATTCGATAAAAAAATTAAACCGCTGATCCTACGATTCGTTCTTGTACAAGAAAAAAAGTATCCAACAAATTTTTATTATTCTCGCGATATACGAAAGAATAAAAACTTCTCTTACCATTTCAAAAGAAAATAATTCGAAGAAAAGCTTTAAATCGTTGATTTAAGACGCTACTTCGAGAGAGAAAAAAAGTATCCAACAAATTTTCTTCTATCAAGAAATTCTCGCGATGTACGAAAGAATACAAACTCCTCTTACCGCCATTTCATTTTTCATCCACCTCGTCTGGTCTGCCTGTTTCCTTCCGTAATAGGAACTCCATATATAACGCGTATATGGTAACTACACTGCACTTTAACGCCTCTACTGTCTATTACGTCTACTATCCGACGCAACACTACGTGTAGTATAATAAAATTTACACGGATTCAAGTTCACTTACCCACACCTGTGCTTAAATACACGTAAACGGCTGTAATAACATTTTTCGATATTCAACGAGAAATCAAGATACGAGTCGATGAAGAAAAAAAAAGAAAAAAAGATCTTGCAGAGGCAAGTGAACTATCGTATCGTGCGTGTAGGTGGTGCTGGAGTAGCCGAGAGATAAGAACAACGTTGCACCCTAGCGGCGCGTGAGAATAGCAACATAACCTCGTAATATATATTTCTTTTTTACGAAAAATCGCGATAAACCGCTTACAAGGCGAGCACGCGTAAAAATGGCCGAGTGAAAGGACACCTTGAAGTAAGCGAATAAACTATTTATACGTGAATGTAACGCGAGATGAAATAAACTGTATATAACCATGTAGGTTAAATCGACAATAATTATACGATAGTTTGTTTTGATTCGCACGAATTCGAAAGAATTCGAGGAGAAACAGAAATTCTCTCTCTCTTACGACAAATTTTAAAAACAATTCGCAAATCGCTTACGCACACCTCGTTTCTATTTTCTCTCTTGTGACATAAGCTACCATCCATCTTCGACACGTTTCCAAGGAAGCACTTGCTTATCGAACGAAGGGAAAGAGAGGAAGAAACTACGTGCCAATTACGAGAGCAAACATTTTTCACGACTTAGCGCTCGTTATTCCCTTCGTTCCGTATCACTGAATGACTCCTCTGCTCGAATCTCCTGTCTCTCTCTCTCGTCTACGGACGTGTAACAAGGAAGAGAATTAAGATCGCTCTCGAATTGTATTCCTATTCCCCGCGCGTCAAGAGAACGCTTCGCGCGTACCGTAATTAAAATTGCAATTAAAAATCAACGAGGAGGACAAATCACTCGTATTTTTATTTCCAATATTCGGAACTTAAATTTCAAAGATGTACTCCCCCCTCTAAATGGGTACGCAAAATACGAATGCTGTTATTATTTATTTAAAATGTAATTATTTTATTATTTATTATTTAAAATTATTTATTTATGTAACACTTGTAACAGCCGTACATTTTTTCAACTCGTCACAAAAATTCGTGAGATCAATAATAACAAAGATTTCGAAATTTTGATTTTTCGTCGAATAAGAAACAGAAGGATAATTAAATCCTCTCGGTTGATTAGCGCGAGGTACGTGGCGTGAAACGTAAGGTTTCGTCCTTCCCCTCCCCCCTCCTACGCGGGACAATTCATTTGAAAAGCTGCGCTTTGAACCGATACACTCGCGATACACTCGCGAGTATATAGTATTTTTAACTCGGGCGAAGAAGAGGCCGCGAGAGCGAAGCGATATACGGAACGGAGAAAGAAAGAAAGATTTAAGAGTGTTAGAGTATCTAGTCAGTGGTTCTCTGTGCGTGGTGAAGGATGCGGAGGCAAAGTAGGCGGCAAATGTTCCCCCTCTCCTTCCTTTCCAACTCCCCCCCCCTCACTGCGCTATTCGCTCTAACAGGGCGTACGGCGCAATGCGAGAAAAATAGGAAGTGAAAAAGGAATGGAACGAAGAAAGGATATCAAACAGATCTAAGAAATGAAAAAACTTGAAAAGAGTTTTCTTTCCAAACGCTTTTCTGGAAAGATTTTATTATAAATTAAGAAACGAATGGAGGAAATTGAAATGAATATTGGTCATTGGTAAAATTAAATTGTAGTTAAGTGTGAAGAAATTTTATAGGAAATATGTAAACATCGGTTGTTAAAATATAGAGAGAGAGAACCACTGATCCTTGGGTGCTTCGGGGTTAAAGACCGGGTGCAGGTCTTACGTGTGCTCCTCCGCGACTTCAATTTTCTCTTCTCGTCTCGTTGTCTCTTTTCCCGTTTCTACTTCTTTTCGCTTCCTTCTCTCGCTATCTTTCCTCGTTTTTGACCCTTTCCATATCCCTTCCTGGCTCACTTTCCCTTTGTTTAACGGTTTGTATCTCTCTCTCTTTCTCCTTCTTGCGCGCGGTCCAGAGATATCCGTTTGACGAATTTCTACGAGATTACGCTAAGCTCGAGATATATACGCTAATCTAAACACGAAAAAGGACAGGAAAAAGTACGAATTCTGTTTGATCGATCTTTTCTTCGAAGCGGAAAAGTAGTTTTATTTGCGGCAAAGTAGTTTAATAATAGGAAAGATAAATGGAAAAAGAGACGTTTATTCGAGCGTTCGGATCGACAGATGCAGATGTTTCCACTTTTTTCCCCTTTCTAGCCGAGTTCTTATCGGATTCCTGAGGGATTAGCTGTCGCCGAGATGAGATCACGCCGGAAGAACGTGCAATGCTCGTAATCCTAACCCGTTAACTTTCCACTCTCTTCGTCAGTTTCCATCATACCGTTTTTTTTACCTCAACGTAATAAAATGAGACGATAATCGAGAGATGATTGAGCTCCCACTTTGATCCCGCTTGTCTAAAAATACAAATTATCTATTTTTAACCGATCACTCTTTGACTTGATTTAATATTAACGACGTACGTACGCAAATTTAATTTATTCCGTTCGACGGGGGAAAAAATTTTAATAGCCTTCTTAATAGCCCTCGACCTTTCATCCGTGGCAAATTTCTACGGTGTTATTAAGGGATTCAAAGTAGACTTGAAACTAAGATCGATAAGCCCCTCCGCGACAGCATTTCATTTTCTTCCACTTTCCAATAATCCTTCTTAATACTCTCACTAATCGAAGTAAATGTCACGAATCGACTAATAGATATTTCCTCCCAACTATAATATATTGCACGATTATATATAATAACATTTCGTCCCTTATCACTCACACAATTGTCAAATCTGTCAAAGATAAAACACGAGATTGATTAATGACACAGATATATTATTAACTCGAGAAAAATAAATTGTCTCGAGGTAACAAAAAAAATAAGAATATATTGCGTTGTTTAAAAAATAATTTCATTTCTTCACACAAGTGTCACTAGTCGAAAATTTATTTAGCCAACTTCATTCTAATCCGTGATGTTCGGAAAATAATTTTATTTCTTCACACAAGTGTCTCTAGTCGAATGTTTATCCAATCAACTTCGTCCTAAACCGTGTTATTCGGAAAGTAATTTTATTTCTTCACACGAGTGTCACTAGTCGAAAGTTTATCCAACCAACTTCATTCTAATCCATGATGTTCGGAAAATAATTTTGTTTCTTCACACGAGTGTCGCTAGTCGAAAGTTTATCCAATCAACTTTGTTCTAATCCGTGATGTTCAGAAAGTAATTTCATTTCTTCACGTGAGTGTCGCTAGTCGAATATTTATCCAATCAACTTCGTTCTAAACCGTATTGTTTAGAAACTAATTTCATTTCTTCACACGAGTGTCACTAGTCGACCATTTATTCAGCCAACTTCGTTCTAATCCGTGATATTCGGAAAATAATTTTATTTCTTCACGTGATTCGTTAATTGAATCTTCGTTTTAAACCGCGTTGATATCGTATATTTTCTAAGTTGACATTTCACGGTTTATTTATAAGAAAAATTCGTTCGATTTTGTGCGGTTGCGTTTTTCACACGTGGTAACAAAGATGCGAAATCGAAAGAAGTATTTTCGACGTGTTTTACTTTTTTATTACCGAAAAGATGAGAATGCTGTTCAAACGAGACAAAAAGTTGTGCGAAGTCTACGAAGAAGGTGCATTAAGGTACACGCCAGTGTCAAACTGGTTTTCAAAATTTCGTTCCGACAATTTCGACGTTAATGATACGCCATGTTCTGTAAGACCAGTCGAAGACGAAACAAAGATGTCGATCGAAGTGAACGAAGACGAACAACAAACAACTCGAGAAATTGCCACGAGATTGAATTTCTCGAATTTCTCGATTGTTCGTGACCGCGTGAAATGACTTGGTGTTTTCATTGTCGTGAAAAAAGGAAAGAAATTACTTTCCAAACAATCCATATTTCGTAGGAGGGAGCAGCTGCGACTTTTCCACCCTCGAAAAGATGGAAGCGGAGTTGGAAAAAAGATGGGGTTCCGGTGCTCGGATACGGAACAGGCAGCGGAAAATTTATCGAGCTCTCGGTGTGGCGGGAGTCAAGCTGTGTGCAGCAACACGCGACCAGCGCCACCATCGCTTCATGAAAACGATGATTTCTGGGCAAAGATTTCCCGGAGGGGCCGTGCACGATAATTCGCTACCAATTCAAATCGACCGCCACTCGATCAATTTCCCTAAAAAGTAAATATAAACGTTCCTCTCGATTACAACTTTATTAATCATAATTATTCATTTACATTTAAGCAATGGAACAGAAGAAAAAAAACAAAACAAAATTTCCTTTTGTCCAAAAAAAAAATACAATTTTTTTCCAGTTTTCGTGACGATAATTTTTCTTTTCCAGGAAGATACGTTCATCACGGAAATTATCTTATCCCTTAAATCCATCTAAACCCGGCATAAATCAGGACCATGACCTAGACAGTGTCGCTATGGGTCGTCTAGTATGCGCGGGATGAACGATGGAGAGAGAAAAATGAAAAGAAGAAAAAAAAAGGAAGAGAAGAGGCTCCTAAAAATAATATCGTAAAACCACGAACCACGATGATGGCTTGTCCTACGCACATACATATACATATATACATATATACACACGCTAGATTATACGCTTGTACATATATTATGAACACGTTATAGGACGTGGAAGTCTATTTCGAACCGAAAGACATTCTGTATCCAGCCGTTCTCGCAACACGCAGCCTTTGATACAGCCACGATATATACGTACATACACGGGAGAGAGAACTGCATCCCCTTCGATGCCTGCCTGCCGCAGGGATTCTCAGCCGTGTAAACAAGCGCGGGGTGTAAGCGGATATTCTCCCCTTCGTGGAAAAACACGTGAGTCGACATGTCGAGTTTACATCGCTCGCTACGAATATTCCATTTCCGTCCGAGTACATCCACGTATATGAAAACAAGGATTTATATTAAACGCTTCTTCTCTTCATTAAACGAGATTTAATAACAAAACTCTTTTCTTCGCAGAATTTCCGTTTCGATTCAAATATCTGAGAGCAGGAAGGAATTGAGGAATACGTACGTACCGATTGAGAACCACTGTAAATCGGCGTGCACATCTGGCTACCCTGGAAACGTGGGAGTTGAGAGTAAAGTATAAACTATGGGGTGGCACCCCATCTCGTAGCGGGCTACCTACCACCTCCTCCTCCTCCCATAGACGTAGGTAATATCATCGTCCACGCGAGTCTACGCGCATACGCGACTCGTCGTTGCACGGAATAGGGTGACAAAGGTACGAGTACGCACAGAATACTAATACAAATACGCATAGAACGGAGAGATAGACTGTTGGTTGTTGTAGTTGGCCACCACACATTTGGGCGAAATGCGCATTTGTGCGAGAGAGGGAGGCTCCTCGTGCAAGAGAGGCTATAAATTTAAAGGGGGACACGTAGGGTAGGCCCCATACTGGAAGCCAGTTTCCATGGTGGTCCAGATCTCTCGTGGCGGCCAGGAGACGCGCAAAGGGTTGCTAAAAGCCATTCACGGGGCTAATGGCTAATGGGGTGTTCTTAACACGGCACCGAATCTACTGCGCCGCCGTTTACCACCCTCCACCTTTCCCCGCCTTCGAGAGAGCGAATCCATGCCGAATATCAATAGGATAGAAATTCATTTATACCCACCAGTTGCCCAGAAACGAAACTTGGTAAACGGGATTCTGCGATTCCAGAGAATTCTGCATGCAAGAAATTCTCAAAGTCGTGCAATAAACTTGGGGAAGAAGGAAGGAAGGAAGGAAGGAAGAGGAAAAGTTACTGAAAGATGGTAAAAGGGAATTATAATAAAGATTGCCAACGATATTTCACTTTGGAGAGAGAGAATTTATTTTTATTGTTGATAATAAGTTTCTCTATTTCTTACAGAGCGACGAACAAGTCGGGATTGAAAGATAGGGTTCAGGCCAAACGGTTGTTTCTCTGTCAACCCTCTGTCAATGAAGGTACACCTTCAGAATCGAAGAAATCTCATCGCAATTTTAAAGTATTCACTCGGGTGGGATTCACGTAAATTACGCGTGGATAACGTTTGCGACCGCTATAACTCTCTCAGGGGATCTATAAATATCGCGAGCTCCTTCCAACAAGTTATGGAACGTATGGATTAGGTCAACAACTATTACCGTATAATGTGAAACAAATGTTAAAACAATGAGTACCGTTAATAACATATATATATATATATATTATTCATTTCCATGAATAATTATATTAATCGATCCTTTATTTTTCAGATTTGAAAACGATATTGAAGGAGGAAGAGGAAGAAGATGTTATAATATGAAACAAATGTTAATAACACATATATATCACTCATTTCATGAATAATTATATTAACCGATCCTTTATTTTTCAGATTTGAAAGCGATATTGAAAGAGGAAGAAGAAGAAGAGGATATTACTGTATAATATGAAACAAATGTTAATAACATATATATATATATATATCACTCATTTCTATGAATAATTATATTAATCGATGGTTTATTTTTCAGATTTGAAAGCGATATTGAAGAAGGAAGAGGAAGAGGAAGAGGAGGATATTATCGTATGATATGAAACAAATGTTAAAAATGAAAACTGTTAATAACATATATACATATATATATATATATATATATATATATATATCACTTATTTCCATGAATAATTATATTAATCGATCATTTGTTTTTCAGGTTTGAAAGTGATATTGAAGGAGGAAGAAGAAGAAGAAGAGGATATTACCGTATAATATGAAACAAATATTAATAACACATATATATATATATCACTCATTTCCATGAATAATTATATCAACCTATCGTTTATTTTTCAGATTTGAATGCGATATTGAAGAAGGAAGAGGAAGAGGAAGAGGAAGAGAAGGATATTATCATATAATGTGAAACAAATGTTAAAACAATGATATATATATATATCACTCATTTCCATGAATAATTATATTAATATTGAATGATATTGAAGAAGGAAGAAGAAAAGAAAGAGGAAGAGGATATTACCGTATGTGAAACAAATATAATGTGAAACAAATGAGAAACATATATATATATATATATATATATATATATATATATATATATATATATATATATATATATATATATATATATATATCGTCCATTTTCATAAATAATTATATTAATCGATCATTTATTTTTCAGGTTTGAAAGAGAGATTGAACGAGGAAGAGGAAGAGAAGGATATTACTATATAATGTGAAACAAATATTAAAACAATGAGAACCGTTAATAGCACATGTATATATATTGTCCATTTTCATAAATAATTATATTAATCAATCGTTTATTTTTCAGGTTTGAAAGCGAAATTGAAAGAGGAAGAGGAAGAGGAAGAAGAGGATATTACTATATAATGTAAAACAAATGTTAAAACAATGAGAACCGTTAATAACACATATATTGTCCATTTTCATAAATAATTATATTAATCGATGGTTTATTTTTCAGGTTTGAAAGCAAATTTCCATGAATAATTATATTAATCGATCCTTTATTTTTAGGTTTGAAAGTGATATTGAAGGAGGAAGAAGAAGAAGAGGATATTACCGTATAATGTAAAATAAATGTTAATAAACGTTAATATATATATCTCTCAATTGCATGAATAATTATATTAATAGATGGTTTATTTTTCAGGTTTGAAAGCAATATTAAAAAGCAATATTAAAGGAGGAAGGGGAAGAAGAGGATATTATTATATAATGTAAAACAAATGTTAAAAATGAGAACCGTTAATAACACATATATACATATATATTGTCCATTTTCATGAATAATTATATTAATCGATCGTTTTTTTCAGGTTTGAAAGCAAATATGAAGGAGAAAGATGAAGAGGAGGATATTACTACCACATGAAACAAATGTTAATAACACATATATATATATATATCACTCATTTCCATAAATAATTATATTAATCGATCATTTATTTTTCAGGTTTGAAAGCGATATTGAAAGAGAAAGAAGAAAAGGAAGAGGAGGATATTACCTATATAATATGAAACAAATGTTAAAACAATGAGAACCGTTAATAACACATATATATATTGTTCATTTTCATAAATAATTATATTAATCGATCGTTTTTTTCAGGTTTAAAAACAAGATTGAAGGAGGAAGAGGAAAAGAAGGATATTAGATTTGGAAGAGGATGCAACGAAACTTACCGAGTTGCGATTGGTGCGTGGGCGTAGGAGCCGGCCTAACCTTGTCCGGGGGACACCTTCTGGTTGCAGCTACGGTGGCTGGCAAGGGTATACTCGTGGTTCCAGCGCCAGGACCACCACCTGCACCCCCGACTGCCGACTGCTTGTTGTACGGTGACGGCAATCTGGATGGATCGAAGAAACAGAAATCTATTTAGAAAGCAACGTCTCCTTGGGAACTCTTACTATTAATACGCTCGAAAACTAGTTTTCTCTCGTTCATTTTTCTGTTCATTTTCCATTAGAGAAGGAAAAGAGTACGCTCGAATCGTGTTTTTCGTCGACTCTATTTTACCGTCCCACGATAACTTTCTTCTTTTCGGTTTGTTTCACGAACAACACGTTATTTCTCTTTCCCTCGTGTTTTCGACGATTATAATTACTTTTCTTTCTCTCTCGTCGAGTAATAACAATAATCTTGGCTGTAAGAAATAATAGCCGTTCAAACAAAAGGCGCGAGAGCATGGATCGAGAGAAATCGAGAAGCGAGATAAACTCGTCGAAGGAAATTCTTGATCCGTGTTCAGTTTCGTGCGGCGATTGGATCGCATACCAAAATCGCGTGTTCCGGCGAAAAAGGGAAAAAAAGAAAAAGTGAGAGGGCAAACGCGAGAGAAATAAAAGGAAGAGAACTCGAGGAGGGCGTTAACGCGCGGGCCAAAGAAAACGCGCTGGTGAACGAAAACACGAGGAGGGAAAGAGAGTTTCGTTGGTGGTCGTTTCAAGCTCGAGCGATTCCTTTTTCCCCTCTTCGTAACGAAGATGGTGACTTTTGTCGATTTGAATCGAACGACTTTTAACGATCGAGAAATATCATCGAATTATTTTCACCGTTTCTTTTATGCAATTGCATTACGTGAGATGAAAAATAGAGAGTTTTAGAAAAATTAATATTTTGAGGACGCAAGTGAATAAAAAAAAAAAGAATTGTACTTCGATCGAATTAAAAACACGAGTCGAAAGAGCGTAATAGATTTTACGAGGGATAAATCTGCTCGTGGGAATGAAAATAAGACTGAAAGACGTAGCCCGAGGGTAAAACCCATGAGGCGCGTGAAACGAAGAAACGCGAGGTAAACTCGTGAAATCTACCAAGTTTCCCTAACAATCTTCACCGCGTGTCGCGTCACCCAAGAATGGTAAATATTTGGCTTAAACGATGACGTCGGTATCTGGAAGAAGCAGCTCTTTTTCTTTTCTTTTTTTTTCTCCCGCACGCTTTTGTCGATGAATCAACCAATGAAAGCATCGGTTTCCTAGAAACCAAGGCTAAGAGAGAATTATTCTCGTTTTGGGATGTTTTGATCGAAACGTCAGGATACGCGGAATACCTATTCCTGTATTCGTCGTTTTTAAATAAAACCAGGATTTTTCATACTTTACGGATCTTGATAAGCGAAACGTGGTACGATTATTTACGTTCGAAATTCGATGAATATGCATATGCACGTTACAAGCTACCCGATTATTTTCAAAAGCCTAAGGGTAAAATGTAGGAACAAGACGCGTTAATGGGCCTGACCTCCTTTTACGACTCGAATAAAAATTTTCAAATGGTGCGGTGGTTATAATGCGTGTTATAACGCATAAAGAACGGCGAGACGTTTATTGGAGGCGAACTGTAAGAAGCGATAAGCAAGGCGCATCCTCGTGTTCCCCTTAGGATGTACGAGGATACCGAGACTCGTGTCGACTGGACGATATTGATCGTAAGAATTGATACAAGACCGGTTACTCTCTTTAAAAACGAATCATCTACCCACACGCTGCTCCGTAGATAAGGTAGAATCGAGCGAGCACGGAATCGTACGTTTTATTTTTAATATCGAATTAGATGGTTTTACTGCTCGCAGGTAGGTTTTAACCGCACGAGTACAAAGGTAAAAAAAAAAAAAGGAACGAAGATGGAAAACGAGTAAATCCTTGTTTCTTTGTTTTTAAAGCGTATAATCTTTATCCTCTATTTTTATCCTCTGACGCGACGAAATTTATTTTTCTCTCTCGTTTCGCTATTCACTCGAGGAGAATAAGATACAGGCTTATATTTTCCGCGGTGTTTAAAATACTTACTCCTGTACTAGAGTTTAATGGTGTCTACCTATATCCGAGGAAAGAATAATTACACCTTTCATTTCGCGTAAAAATTTTCCAAAGAAATTTATTTACCGGTCTTTATATACCTACTTGTACAAGTAGGTATATAAATTAAATTCTTTATTTTCTCCTCACTGTCGTAATTATTATTATTTAACGGATACGACGCGATTTTTTTCTTTCTTTTTTTTTTTTTTTTTTTTTTTTGCAACTAGAGATTCGTTCAAACGGATATTTTTCAAATTTAAAGGAAATATCGTTTCACCTAAGAACGTTTTTTTTTTTCAAGTATACCAATCCGTATATATGTATATATACCGCATATAGAGAAGAGAAATGGTGGTCCATAAAAATTTACGAGCTTTTCTCCTTTGTCGATTCGTTCGTTCACGCAGCGGCGTGTTAGATTCGTCCGAGTCCGTGGTGATACATCGATGGTAATAGATCGCAGGATAAAAAAGAGAAAGAAAAAAAAAAATTGTGAAATGTTTTTCCTGCGACGATACATTGACGTCGCGCGAAAGAAAAAAGCGTTTCAATCTTCGAAGAAGAAACCTGCCACTAGGAGAACGTTTCGGCGTTATTTACGAGGGTAATATCGGGAATTAATGTTCCCGGCCGGTGTTGCGAACAGCAGCGCCATCGGTATCGCGTTTTGCAATTTCTGTCGACTTCTCCGCAACCAGTCGACATATTAATATGGCAAGATATGACGTGCTTTGAGTGTAAACACCGTCTTTACGACGCCTTTGTCCCTCGTTCGTAGGCAAGAGGTGTTTCTTCGAATGGTCGCACGCTATCGGCGATATTATTAAGCTTTGAACACCAAGTGAGATGAGACGTTAAGGGTGTGGAAACTTCTAAGCTTGCGCTGTTGTAAAGTATCGTCCATTTTTGCGGGATCCCGGTTCAATGTCGTAAACTTAACGAGACGGAATCCCCTAAGAGACTCGAAATCGAGTTTCACGGCCGAATTTAACGCGATTTGGATTCGAGTTTGATCGGAATCTTTTATACGTAAATGCACGAATTGTTATTCGTTTCGAAATATATCGTTCGAAACAATAATAAGGGTGAATCATTGCACGGTTAAACGAAAGCTATTAATTACAAGACTTGTTATCGATGTATCGGTCTTCTAGTTGTACGAGTGTTATTAACTCGAATGATGGATCACGTTGCAAGAATTTCATATGCAAAACGCGTGTTCAGTTACGCGTACACACACGCGTTCGATCGTGTCGCGTGCACTCGTGATACGGACACGTCGTGGAGACAATTAATGCAGACACAGGCATGCAGGTATGTATGTATATATGCACGGCAAAGGGGAGGGGAAGGAGATTCTGTTAATTACTCGAGCCTCTGGTTTCCATATCCGTTGGGAGTCCCCCTCGAGGATCGATATCCGATTTCTCCTCCCTCCCTTCTTCGACCTCCCAAAACTGATGTTACTTTAATAAATCGTCGTTAAAGTTGAATTTGAAGATCGAATACGATCATATCGATTCATCGAGCGGCGAAAAGGATGCGAAAAAAAAAAATATTTTCGTCCCAGATAATATTACAACAATGACCCAACTGATGATAACGGTATCGTAACGATAGCGTTCTATAGACGAATGACTCTTACAGAGTTCCGGTCTACATAAAATCACCGTTTCCCGCTAACGAGATCGCTTTCATATGCAATGACCTCGCCTAGATTTCATCTCGAGTCATTCATCGAAATATACGAGTTTCGAAAAAAAAAAAAAAAAAAACACTATTTCGAAGGATTAAAAAAAAAATCTAAGCTAATTTAAATTTCGAATTAGCTTAAATTCGTCATATCGTAAAGAAGAAGAAAAAAATCGCGAAGAGTATTCTCGTTGGTAAGGAAGGCAGTGTTTCGAGGTAATCCGTGGAGATCGAATAGAGCTAGGTTATGGTCGGTTCGTAAAGAAAAAAAAAATGAGGATCGTTAACGGCGATAAATAACAGAGTTGGACGGTGGAGTAAAACGCGTAAAATTACGGTTTTACCTGAACGAGACGAGAACGATCGTCTGGAGAGGCGTAGCCGAGTCGTGAGGCGAGCTGTTCGTGAAAGCGCGAACGACGCAACCCCACCTCGGGACCCGGACCGCGCGTGTCTTCGTGGCTAGATCTAATTGGCCGGGCGATCGGGGAAAAAATTGGCGCGGACCGAAGCCGCTAAGTTTTCGAAGCAATTAGAAGGAATGTCGCCGGGTGGCGTGGCGCGGCGATACGGATCTCTACCTTTTTCCACCTAACCCCGTGTACACACACGGTTGAGCACAAGTGCCGTTACCAACTTCCCCCACCACTTGCGCGCGCCTTAACTATATCGAACCACGCCGCGTCCGTTTGTGCGCATAGTTGTGCATCTCGCGCGGATAACTGTGGACAGAGCTGGGATATATAGTTCGGTCGACCGCGCACGTTCCCTCCAATTGCCCACTAAACCAGCGTTATTGACACGTTGAAAAAGTTACTGGTTAAAAACCTCGAATAAAGTTGGTTTAAGTAATCACTTGTTAAAACGCTCGTTCGTGGATTATTACAGATGAACGATAAATTAGAATCGAAATAGCTTCGATTAAATTAAATTTTCCCCGTCACTGTTGGACAGATTTAATACAATTCTCCTTTGATGATCGTTTGAAGCAAATCAACAGTGGTTGTCATACGACGAATATTGCTTATTAATTTTCGTGAAATTTTGTAAGATATTAATTATTCAGAATTGGATTATTAAAAAACCTGGAATAAAATTACTTTAAGTTAATCATAATTGTTAACTAAATTACAATTTATTTCCTATTATTATTATTACGTTTTCAACAATGAAATATTAAAGTAACTATTAAATTTTCCCTTTTATTACCTTCATCATAGACTCTTCGTCATATTTGATCGATTTTTTTCTGGAAATTAATTAAATTGGAAATGAAAAAGAGTTTCGAACCATTCGACGAGTATTTTTGATTGACTCGATTATTATTATTTTTTTTTTTTTAATAACAAATGTAAAGAGAAAAATGAAAAATCGAAATTGAACACGTGTAGGGTGAAATTCTTAGGATCAAGTTTGGTGCGGTGAACTCGCATAAATATTTCGCGTGAATGGATCTGGTAATTTATCCATGGCACCATGGAGTAATTGCACGGTTAGTCAGTTCTTTTGAAGACCAGTTTGCAACGACGGTGAAAGCGTACACACACCACCGATTTTTTTCCCCCAACCGTACGCTAAACGATAAATTGTATACGAATGCAAATTGTACTATTCGCGGATAGAGGAGCAATGTCAGCCTTGCCCTTTGTGCTAAAATCACCGTTTAGAAGAAAATTTAAGAAAAGGCACGAAAAGGGTATATAATATCTCCAACATTTATCTTACTTTGCGACTAGTTAAAAAAAAAAAAAAAAAAAAAAAAAAAAAAAAAACGAAAGCTTAATCATCCCCGGTTGACACGACTCATCCACGGTGTAAAATAAACGGAAGACGGATAGGAAACGTTATAACGATATAAATCTATGTCGAGCAGTAATGTATATTAAAGAAATGATCGCGCGTGACAAGCGTTTCACTCCGAATACTTCGCGCGAATGGCTAATTCATTCCCGGTATTAGAGTATATTGTGTGTTTGTGTGTGTGTGTGCACGTATCCGTGGATACGAGCCAAATCGAGTTATTTTCAAACGAGTCCGAGGATCTCGTCGATCCTCGTAACGTAAGCACGTAAGGGATTTCTTAGATCTCTTATTATTAACAAGAATCGCGAAAAATTCTCTCTTTATTATTAAAGTATCCTTGCAATAATAATAATAATAATAATAACAACAACCGAGCAACAACGAGACATTTGTTTTCAGGACGCATTTTGTTTCAAGAGCGCGCGATGTTCTCAGGACGTTCTCGCGATAATTTCGCGCGAACAGCGGTGGCCGATAATTAATCAGTGGTGGGGAGAGGAGTGGGGGAAGGGGCAAGGAGGCAGCGGCGGGTGGGGAGGGGGGAGAGAGAGAGAGGAGCGCGAGCGAGGCGATTATTACTCTTCGCTCGAAGGTTGCAAGAGCCGATTCTCGAGTGGTCGATAGAGGCAGCAGAATCGCGAGGAAGAGAAAGTGCGCGCGGCTATGCGCGCACGGTTGCGCGTTCCTGTTTCCAGAGCGAGGAGATAAATTTAGATAATCTCGGGGAAAAAGGACGGTGTTCTACCAGGAAGGGCGACGCACTATTCCACGCGGATGATATTATTATCGCGGCCGGTTAACCGCTTATTATTCCCCGTCTTCAGAAACGCAAGGACGCGGGACAAACGTTTATTAGGCATGGCTGTATTCGCCCTATGACTAACGGTCTCCCGATATATCTTTCGCTCGTTCGCCACGTTCGTAATCTCGACTCGATTACGCGTTATATATCGATCGTTCGAGTAAAACGATTCTTTCTTCGAGGATGCGTTATGCTTGGATGAAAAATATCGGGAAAAAAAGTTTCCATCGCGGACGGAAACGCGAAGAAAGAAGAGTCTTGCGCAAAGTCGGGTCCAAGTTCTCATGCTACGACCGGATCTTCGCTTCGAAACGATCGAACGCTCCTCCTCCTCCTCCTCCTCCTCTTTGTTCGCGACGAGAGGCCGTCGAAAGGTTACACTTAATTATGACATTCGGGAAGGCACGTTTTACCAGCGGGAAGTGACTTTCCCTCGAGTGCTTGTATATATACGGGAGAGAATACATTAAAGTAATTGAGGAGTTTGTGTAAAAGTTGTTTGATGACATGCGTGTATATATATATATATAGTATGTGTGTGTATACATTGCCTATTTTCATTATATATAAATAAGAAATTTACACGGATAATACACGGATGAAATATTTAAAAATCTTTTTAAAACGTGTAAATCTTTTTGAAAATGTTTCGAATTTATTTTTTCTTTTTTATCGATGTCATAAACGAGTAATTGATTTTTAATCCGAATCATTATTTTACGCACGCGAAATAATTATCGATCGATCGATTTCGATTGTCGTAATTACGAAGTTAATTAAAAAACGTTCCATCCAATTTTCTGTAAATGGTTTTCAACGAAGAGAACAATTTGAAACCGTGATTAATCGAATTTCAATTGATCGAAATCCTAATTGAATTTCCACAATTATGGATTATATAAAATTGCGAGAAAAAGGAGTTACCGTCCGATGGTATATTCCCGTGTTGAAAAAATATGAAAGATATTACGTATATACGATACCGTTACTTAAATTTTACTCGGCTATTATTTTATTTTAATTACGATCCTCCTTAACGAGTTCTCGACGCGTGCGAAAATAGCAGTAATAATATCGAGCGATGGCATTTCCAGCATGGCTCAATCTCAATAGAGAACGAATCGATGGATCGAGAGCAATGGATATTGAAACGGCGGACGAATACAAAGGGAACGGTGATTTCACGATCGACGATCGATCTCTCAATGCGTCCAACTTGCGCACTTTGACCAGGCGATCGCTAACAGAAGCGAGAACGTACTCGAGAATCTATTTCTGCGACCATTCACATCGAAAACACCAACTCACACTCGTCTCTCTCTCGAATGTCTTTGAACTCGTTCGCTAAATAAAGAGAATTTTCGCTCGAAAGCGAACGAAGGGAAAGGGAGACGACGACAACGACCACGACGACGACGACGACGACGACAACGGCGTGGAGGACGAAACGAAGGGAGAAAATGATGGGACCCGCGTGAAATAATCGCACGAGTCGCGAATAATAAATCAAACGGGTCGACTCGGCGGGCGTAATACGTTGGAGAAGGAGGGAGGAAAGGGCAAGGGAGAAGGAAGGACAGAGAGAAAGAAAGAGAAAGTATCTCTTTAGAATCGCGACCGTGCTGCTGCCGCGCGGCGGCCACGTGCTTCGTGAATAACCGTCGCCCGTGCTCGACTTTTTCTCGTCCTTTTTTTCCCTTCCCTATCTTCTTCCTTCGCCTCTTCTTTCCTTTAACGCGCCACGCCATTACGTTTTTTCCCCCTCCTTTTGAACTATTTTTCGTATTTACGATATTTGTTAAATTTTTAAGAAAAATATACACAAGAAATAAATGGATTTCTTTGTAAAGTAAAATCCATAATTTATTTCACTTTAATCGACGTAAC
The DNA here is from genome assembly GCF_003254395.2 of Apis mellifera. Taxonomy (NCBI): domain Eukaryota; kingdom Metazoa; phylum Arthropoda; class Insecta; order Hymenoptera; family Apidae; genus Apis; species Apis mellifera. The sequence goes on from NC_037640.1 coordinate 13,184,820, forward strand.
GTAATTTATCGCAATTATTATTATTATTATTATTACAAATCCTCTCGATTTGCTTCGTTTCTCGCAAAAAAAAAAAAAAAAATAATTTACTTACTTTTATCACGATCAGATTTGATTCGTTACACCAACTTACTTGTACATTATTCAACTATTCACTTCGAAGTACCGCGCACAATCACCGTTTCTCTCTCTCTCTCTCTCTCTCTCTCTCTCTCTCTCTCCTTTCTTTCGTTTCGAGAACCGTTACACTTTTATCCGTTTCGAAGACAGAACGTTCCATGCGTGCAAAAATATCAAGCATGAGGAAAATGACAGACAGAATTTGTACGATACCATTGTATCGTGTGTTATCTGGAGGGATGTTACGAAATAACGTACATGAAACTCGATCGAATCCGGGAGGACACGCGAAGCGAAGCAACGGAACAAAGGCGGCCATTTAATAGGAACATTTGATGCATTTCGAATCGCACGGAAATCGAGGCGATCCGCGCCTCGAGCGAAGTTTATTCGAAAGGCGTCGTCGTGCCAACGGACCGGTTCTCCCACGGGAACAGTCAAGTCCTTCGTTTACGACAGAATTTCGCAAAACGGATTTTTCTTATCTCTTTCTTCTTTTTTTCCCCCCTCGCGCATTTTCATTGTGCACTGAGCATCGACTCGCTTCATCTGGCAAAAATAATAATAATATATACACCGCTTGCCTATACCGCCACCTTTCGCTCTTTAAAAGGAAACTTCTGCTTTTCGTCAATCCGATAGGTGCCAGGTGCGTAGGATCCGGGGGCGTCGATAGACCCTGAAAAATTATTAGAGGCGTCCTCTTCCTGATACAACTTTTTTTCATCCCGAATTACAATCATTAAGTTTTATATTCGAAAAATATAAATATCGATTTATATTCGAAAGTATTCTTTTAACGTGAATTTTGGTATTATATTATTATTTGTATATTTCATATTCGCAAGCAATATCAGTTGCGTCGTGAGCATTATTATACGAATAGATAAGGAGGCATTATTGTTGATGTATGTAATTTATTGTGCGAGACAGTCATTTGTTACGAAAAAATATTTTTTTTGAAAAATTACACGAGATATTGGTTAAAAAATAAGTTTTTGAAAAAGTCACGTTTCAACTATCTTTTTACAAATCGTAGAAATTATTAATGCTATCTTCTATAATGTGGCCTTCTAAAGGAAGTAAAACGCATTAGGAAGAATCAACGTGGTAGTTAATACGATACCACATCCGTGCATAAAGAAAATTCTGAAAACTCGTTTAAGAAAGAAATAATAAACTTTCTTAATAGGAAGACACGTTACGTTTCCTATAAAAGTGGAATTTCGAGTTTAAAATTTTACTCGCGATTTATTAGAATGGAAAGATTCTATTCTATTCTATGTATCGAAAGAGCGAATTTCGGTCGGTAAAAATGTTCCGTCCGCCGAGGGAAAAAAGTGAGAAAGTTTTTTTGCACGGATGTATCGACAGCGGCGACTCTGCGTGACAGAATGTTCTCATCGAATCGCGTGTTCGCGTCGGAGGTTCGAGTGCAGAAGGTGTCGAGGTGCGACCTGTACTCAAGGCCTAACCGGTCTTCGGGGCCCCTTGGCGATGCCCAGTCGGAGCCACGAGGCGGGGGATCTGGTTTTGTAATTTTTTCCTTCTCAATATAGATCGTGACCGAGCACGTCTTATTCATTTCGCGTCCTGTAATTATACACGCTGTGCTATTCTCACTTTTGCACAGTTCATCGTCTAACCAAATCCAACTTATAAATATTCTCGATACTACGATAAATTTAAAAGCCTGTACTTTAATGTCGAAACCACAAGACAAAACATTACCAGGTTTCTGCGGTGCAAAGATCGTGAAATCCGGGAGAACTGCTGCTTCAAACAAACAACACGAAGTAGTCACCGTGAAAGTTCAATCCGCAAACTAGGATTCGATCTATATATATATATATATATATATATATATATAATCGAGAGTATAAGCATCGTGAATTAAATCGAAGCGAAACGACGAGTCGAGATATTCAGATGCGTTTGCGAACGTTTTGTTTCTCAACCGAAAAATCAATGGCGACCGCGTACAGCAAGGATTCGAAGATTTGCAAACGAAATAACCGGTTTTCACTTGGCCGAGAAGAAGGACGAGAAAAAAAAGGACGAGAAACTGAGATTGAATCGTGAACGATACCTGTGCGCTTCCGGTGAATTTGGCAAGCTGCGAGCTTTCCTGTTGGCCCCACCACTGCTTCCGCTGTTTCCCATTTTGCACCAATTTTGAGGTTAGCTACTCCGCGCGATCCGAAATAGTATCACACTTCTCGCGTGCACTGACACTTCTGACGGTCAAAAGTGTCCCGATGAATCAACCGGTAGACGCGTTCGCGTTGGTAAATAAACAAATAAATGAAACAACCTTCGGCAACGTTTCAACTTGTGTCGGAAAACGTGTATTCGTTCCTGTTGTTCCTCGTCAAATTCTCTCTGTCGCGTGTCTCGATTGATAGACACGGTAAAAAACGTGATTGGAACCACGGCTGTGATTCATCCGTTTCGTTGTTTCATATTGCTCGCGATGATACATTTATAGTTTTGATCTTTCGATATGTTTTATATATTGATGAAAAAACACGTGATTAATTTAAACATGAGAAGATTCCTTGAACCGTTATACCATTATAAAATGTACTTATAAACTGACGATGATATGATTCGTTTCCTGTATCGTATTGCAAATCCATTCGTTCCAACATTTTCACGTTACACCTCCATTTCCTGTAATTAGAAGCGTTCGTGCGAATCGATCATCACCGTGCACTCGATCGCTTATAAACGATTGTTGCGATTTTATTTGCATTTGTATTCTACAATTTCTTTCATTTCGTAAAATCTTTCTTCACAGTCAACGAATCACACAATAGATTATAACCTATAACTCGAATTTGTACGATAAAGCATCTTCACTGATTTACGAATATTTTTATCTTTCGATTTATCGAATCATTTATAAAACGAATATTGAAAATTTCATCGAAGAATAATCCAGAAAGTATCATCGTGAGTACAATCGTATATTCTATTGAAACTTTGTCAAAAAATATCATTTCTTCTCGATTATCCGTTACCAATCGATCATCGAATCGTTGATTTCGTCGTTTCGATCCAACCACGAGAATGAATGCGAGTGAATCTTGGCGCATAATAACGCAAGATTCTCGAAACGGATCGATTTTCGGATCGTTTTCGAAGAAAGCATATTTTTGATCTTTGTCTTTAGGAACCAGTTCTCGATTCGTATATTTCACGAGCAAAAACAGGAATTTTAAATTGTGATAAGTAATTGTCGAGAGCGAAGCCTTTCTCACTGCACTACACATCCACCGAGGAAACGATGCCTTATGGCGAGCTGTTCCACGGTCATACTATGGCCATGGTGTGTAGGCATCGTTGATGGCCCGTTTCAAACTGAGGCCCGCCGAGAGAGAACCATTCCTGTTCCCATAGCACGTGGCTTCTCTCTTTTGCTCTCTCCCTCCCTCGCTCCTGCCCCCACTATTCGCTCGTACAATCCCCATCGCTCCCTCTCTTTCTCTCTTCCTCTTCCAGACTCCCTTTCTCACTCCTTGTTACCTCAGACACACGCATACGCTCTTTCCTTTTTTCTCTTTCGAATCCCTATGTAGATGCGATATACCTTCCCTTTAACAGAGTCTCTGCTATACGTTTCATCTCGCAATATTCCTATCTATCCGTTTTTCCTTCGTTCGCGCACACCGCATTTCGCTACCCGCGCCCTCTGTTTCTCATACCGTCCCTTTCTCTCGCTCATCCTTCCACCATCTCTTTTCTTCTCGATATTAAACCCCAGATTCATCCCTTCTCGTCTGTTCGTGTTCACCCCCATAAAGTCCTGTTCGTTCTTTGCCCTCGAATCTCCCAATCCCAATTTACTCTCTTCGTTCTTCTCTTTCCGTCGTTTATCTATCCTTCTCCTTCTCCCACTCCCTTCTCATCACCGGTACGTTAGTACCTACTACCTCCGTCAATTTCCCCACCGCGCCAACCGACCAATGATATCGTTGGCCTTCCATAAGAGCCGGCCAATCTCTGACGAGCGTTTTCTATTGTGGATTTTTAAATCATTTTTATGCGTGCATACCTTCAGCACGTGCACGTACGAAGCATTGTACAGAGACGCAACAATACGTTCTGTGTGCGCCCGTATGAATCTCGTACTACGCAGAGAGAGAGTTTGGTGTGTATCTTCTACTTGTATATATATATATATATAAACGTGTGTACAAATCGTGTAAACGACACAACTTTCTACAGAGTGGTTCGAAAAATCTACTTAATTGGCAATTCAAACGTTATATACGATATAATGGATTCATGGAAGTTATTAATGGTAATTTAGTATATCTCTCGTGAAACAATTGAATACTGTTTACGTACATTGTACAAAGCTGGTTAAATTTTGTACGATTCGATCGATACAAATAAATATATTTGAAATTTGTTGAATTATCGTCTATCGTTTAAAATATTTTAATTATTTAATTTTTTAATGAATTATGAAATTTTTTTATCGAAACTACGCGTGCAAAATTTTTCTTGCACAAAGTTATTCGTATTCTTCATGGTGGTACGCATGACATGTTTTTCTATTTATTACAGTGCGTGAAATTGACATACGACACGAAGGTTAAAAGTCAATCGACTAGAATGCACGCGTATAAAGCTTCTTGAATGAATTGATATTTATCTTTTTAACTTGCTTTGTTCGTACGAGTTTAAAATGCGTACAAATAAACTATTATTGTGTTTCATAAAAACTTGCCCTTTTATTTTTTTTTTAGAAAATTACATATACATATATCACATATCAAATCCAGAACAGATATAATTCTTATTTAAAAATTTATTTAATAACAAAAATTTATCGATGATATATATTATAGTTAGAAAATATTGAAGAGTATTTTGAGGTTACCCGTTATATTCTCGCTATACGGACCAGAGCTATAATACACCCACGTTGCCTGAATTGTGTTGAAGAGGGAGTTTCGATGTGTACGTGCGCTTATATTGTGTGGCGAACGTAACGCAACGACCACGGTCTACACTCAGTCGTGGACATAATGGAGCATTGTTAATATGTTAATGCCGAGCGTTCCTAAAGGTTCCGACGGTTTATGTTTCTCCGTTCCACCGAAGAATCGTTACACGGTCCATTAGACGACGAACCTTGAATTCCACTCGTCACGAATTTCCCTACGGGATCCTTTTTCTATTTCACTCGTATCGTTATAATTTTTTTATTAATTTGTTTTAATAAAAAAAAAAAAGGCTCGTTAGGTTAGCTTTTGCAAAAAATTCTTTCTCGTTAAAATTGTTCCCGATTAACTTATTAAATTCGTCGTTTTAATCCGAATATAATTCTGAAAAATTTATATTGTCGTGTATACGTAAGTATATAACGAAGATTAATATCGACTCGTTCGTTTTGCAAAAAGCACGACTTCCACGAAACTCTGTCGTGTAGGTTTAAAAATAACGACCTTGACAGTCGCGGCTTACGGGAAATGCGGATTAAGAAAAACGCCAAGTCAGTGGGACTCCTTAGCGTTCACGAGAGTAATTAATCGTGGACACCGTGCAGGAGTAATTAAAATATATTTGAAGTTTCAGCTCGCGGTTACCTTCCATGGATAATTCACGTATATAGCGCAATTCAGTCGTTTAGTTGTGTGAACTCGTATAATTAACACGAACGTTAATGAGCACGTCGTCGGATCGTTCGTGGATTCGAACAAACGAAGAATTAAATTTAAATAAAAATTTTATGATAATAACTTTTGATAATTTAGTTGAAGCTCAGACTTTTAATCATTATGATGCACGATTGATAATATTGCTTGTTATTGAATAAATATTAAACGATATCGTAACACGAGATTTTTTTCTTCAATGCAAATTTTTTTTTATGCAATATTTATGCAAAACGAATATTCGAGTACTAAAATTATTAAATTGTTTGCAATTTTTACGCAAGTTTTTCTAAATTGGATGTTTTTTACATATAATAAATATTTTATCTTTAAAAAAATGAAGCATTGTTTTCTTTTTATTTAATAATGCAATTTGTGATAAAATTTATCCTCCATCGATATAATATAAAAATTATCCGCTGTTGATACAGACAATCTAACTTACCGACGGTAGTTGTTCGACTTTGCTCTGGAGCTTTTCGCATTATCAATCGTCGATAAGAAGAAACCTGTATTCGGACTTACCTAGGCATGTCTTGAAGTTGTTTGGCTCTCTGCTTGTATCGTGAGAGGGCGAAAAGTAGGGCGAGGACCGGCCAGAGGGTTGATCCTGCAGCCAATTCGCTAGGATTCACGGAGCCCACGTCCGCCCCAAGAGCTCGGAGCGCTCCTACGCACAGGCTCACGTTCTCGACCTGCGCAACACACGTAAAACCTCGTCATCGATCACGGTATGAACCGATGTATACGCGTTGTGTATACGTACTAAAGGGAATCGATCGAAAATTTTCTTTTTTTTTTTCTACTTTCGACCGATCTCCTCAAGTATATGTGCCTAACGAGTCAATGACTCGAATTAAAAATACCTTGCACAACGCGCGCTTTCAAATTAATCTTCACATTTCCGTATATCTACTATTAATTTTGACGAGTAACGAAGATGAATATCGAACGTAGAATTCAAAAGTTCTTCGATGAAATGGAAATCTATTTATCCCTTTTCATTCCATCTTTAATTGGATTTACAATCATCAGAGATAAAGAGAACGATTTATTACGATCGACGCGACAAGTCACGATGAAAAAGCAAACCTTAACGATACAAATCAAACGAAAATAGAGGTCTCTGGTATCACGGTTGCCTGTACTCGTTTGAATTATCCAAGACACGATGGACATATCGAGGTGACTGGTGCATATCGGCATACATAGTTTCGAGGGTAGAGCAACGCGAGGAAGGTACGGGAGCGTAGTGTAGGTGTACACAAAGGACGCGGCCATACGGTGTACATATACGACACAACATTCTGCGAAACGTGACCGCCGTGACCATGGCTACCTTGTGCTAGCACGCGTGCCGGCCTGCCTCTTTTGTTTCCATTGTTCTTAAGAGCCACGGCGGCTCCGGCTTTTACCCAGAAAACAAACCGTGCTGTACTGCACACGCTGCACACGGGGTGGTGGTGAGAGGTATACGGTAGAGAGAGAGATGACTCATCCGACAATACCCTGGGTGCCCACGCGTAGGTAACAACTAGATTGCCTCTGTGTTCGTTCGTTCCAGCTATATGCAACCCGGGATGGGGGTGCCAGTGGACGGCCAAAGAAGAAATGGATCGGAGGAAAACCGTGAAAAACGTCGCATCGACACGCGATATTATTCCAATTTTATTATTACGACAAACGCGTAACTATTCACATTTTTCATTTGCAAGTAAAAAAACAAATTCTGACAAACAATTTACAATATTTAGTACGAAATTGAGAAAGATACGATATATATTATGGTTGAAAGCGATGATTACGATTCATTGATCGTAACGTAAACGTTAGGCGAGGATGCTGAGCAAGCAGTTGAAACCCGTTTCGAGGCAACGCGCGTTCCTGAAACTCTCTTATCAGAGTCCATTAACGACCAAGCTTTCAAACGAAATCTCGGTTGAGAATAAGACGCAACGCGATAAAAGGGGAGGGCGATTGCGAGCTTTTGTCAAAGTTGACGCAAAACCTTTGTGAAAACGCGATACGAGTGCGGGGCACGGTGCAACGCTCTCGTGCGGCAGCATTCACAGGTTATCCACACACGAGATGACAGCCGTAAATGGCGATGGCGCTTTTTAACGCGCTCCTCCCTCCCTCGCCCCGCGCCTCCACTCCACGCCGCCGCGACCAACGTGCACTTACTACGCGAAAAAAGAAGATCTCGCTCTTAAGGGAGACATCGCGCTTCCTAATAAAGGGCTCAAGATCCATCCAACAGGTTGTTCTATTCTCGACAAACGTTCTTCTCGTACATTTCATCCGAATTCATCCGGTTCTCCGTATATCCCTCTCATCTTTTTTTTTTTTCACGTGTATTTATTCCATCATCCTTCAATCTTACATGTGTGAATGTGATTAAAATATTGCACATATATATATATATATATATATATGGTTTCTACGATATTATACGAGAATCGAGTTGCGACATCGTTGAACGAGTGAACGAGGTCGAGTGAAAATTCCCATCGAATCACGAGTGGTATCCAATTAACCGAATCGAGGATCGGTTAGATCCGATCAACAGATCGAAGAAGAGGGTACGTGTCCTGCCTCGAATCCTGCCAACGCGCGCCGTACGTCGAATCAGGTTTGTAATTCAGGAATCGTGGCGGCGCGGCGGGCGGGCGGGCGGTAGGGCGGCGGAGGGGGGGAGGGGGGAGAGTGGGAGGGGTGGGGGGAGGAGGAACAGAGTCAGGAGAGCCAAAGATGGCAAGAGATGCCTACTTATGGTAACGTCCTCGCCTCTCCGCCGCGCAATAAGGAAACGAAAAAAGGAGAAGCGTAAGAAGCGTCGCTCGTACCCTGCGCCTTCCCTCAACTTTCAATTTCATGCGTATCACCCGTGCGCAGTCGATTCCTCGTCATATACCTCCTCCACCCTTTCTAACACAATTTCCTCTCGTTTTTCGAGATATATCTATTTTATTAAATTGGAATAATATTTTAATATTATTTTAATTATTAAATTTTATTATGTTCGTTTTAAAAAATTCGAAAGAATATTTTTATCAATTCTTTCCTAGTGTGGCAATAATTAATTTGTATGTGTATGTTTTTGTTTATTAAATTTTATTATTTTTCATATTTTTATTATTCTTTTATATTATATATTTATATAATATAATATTTATATAATATAATATTTTATATTATATATTTATATTCTTTTATTCTTATATTTTTATTCTTTTTAAAAAATTCGTTAGAATTAACATCTTCAAAAATATCAAATATTTTTATCAATTCTCTTCTATTTAATACAATAATTAATTTTTTACATACGTTTTTGTTTATTAAATTTTATTATTTTTCAAAAAATTCGAAAGAATATTTTTATCAATTCTCTCCTAGTGTGACAATAATTAATTTGTATGTGTACGTTTTTTGTTTATTAAATTTTATTATTTTTCATATTTTTATTCTTTTTAAAAAATTCGTTAGAATTAACATTTTCAAAAATGTCGAATATTTTTATCAATTCTCTCCTAGTGTAACAATAGTTAATTTTTTATGTCTATTTTTGTTTATTAAATTTTATTATTTTTCAAAAAATTCGAAAGAATATTTTTATCAATTCTCTCCTAGTGTGACAATAATTAATTTGTATGTGTACGTTTTTGTTTATTAAATTTTATTATTTTTCATATTTTTATTATTCATATTTTTATTCTTTTTAAAAAATTTGTTAGAATTAACATTTTCAAAAATATCGAATATTTTTATCAATTCTCTTTTAATGTGACAATAGTTAATTTATACCTACGTTTTTGTTTATTAAATTTTATTATTTTTCAAAAAATTCGAAAAAATATTTTTATCAATTCTCTCCTAGTGTGACAATAATTAATTTGTATGTGTACGTTTTTGTTTATTAAATTTTATTATTTTTCAAAAAATTCGAAAGAATATTTTTCAATTCTCTCCTAGTGTGACAATAATTAATTTATATGTATATGTTTTTGTTTATTAAATTTTATTATTTTTCATATATTTTTATTCATTTTAAAAAATTAACATTTTCAAAAATATCGAATATTTTTATCAATTCTCTCCTATTTAATACAATAGTTAATTTTTTACATACGTTTTTGTTTATTAAATTTTATTATTTTTCATATATTTTTATTCATTTTAAAAAATTCGTTAGAATTAACATCTTCAAAAATATCGAATATTTTCATCAATTCTCTCCTTATAATTTTTTGTTTATTAAATTTTATCATATTTATTTTAATCAACACGTTCAAAGACGTTCCTGGTTTAATTCGATGCAATTTTATTAAGTCAAATGAGATCTCGGTATCCGATGAAAAAAATACGTTTTCGTTATATATATCGTCTCAAGTATGGGTTTAACGGCACACCCTGGGTGCGTGAGTGTCGCGCGAGTATACGAAGACAAAAGTCGGAGGAGTTGATTGCGCAAGAAAGCGAGGAGGAAGATCTGATATCCGACGTGAACCGGTGTCGTCGACAGTGGATGCCGCTTCGGAAATCGAATCTCGTAGAGAGACCATTTCATTTTTTCCCTCCCTCCTTTCCCCTCCTCCCTCCTCCCCCCTCCCCGTTCCTTTTTTCGTCGAGCGCGCGTCTCACGGAGGACGCGAGTGGAATAAAGATGTCCTCCGCGTAACGATAAATGCTGCCACGCTCGCGCAAGAAGGAGAATCGAACGCGGATGATGAGCACGGTTAAAAAACGGTTCGCACGGGTAGATCACTTTCCACTTTCGATCGATACCGCGTTCCCACGATCGCTCTCACTCAACTAGGACGATCCACGATTCCACGAAAATTCCATCAAAATTATTAATTGTTAACAAAGGAGGAGGATTGATGGATGAAAAAGAAATTTGATGGATAAATTCAAATTCAATAAACAAGTTTTGACAAGGATATTTTTGTTAACGTAAGAGATGAAATAAGTGGTCATGTGTAACTATATTAATTTTGGGAATTTTTAATTAGATTCAGAGAAATAAAGAATTAATAAAATTGAGAAAATTACGTAACTTTAATTGATCGATGTGTAAAGATTTCGAGTATTAAAAGTATATTTTGAATTAAAATATTAAAAAATAATAGAATTGATAAAGTTCATGGACGAATAATTAATCTAATTCAATAATTATCATAGAATTTATTTAAAAAAATTTATTTAAATTTAAAGGAATTAGATGTCTTAAAAATTGTAAGAGAATTTTTATAAATTAAACAAATTAAAAATCTAAGTCACGATATTAATTAATTATTTAACGATAAATGTCTCGTTAATGTAAAAACACATGTAATAATTTAAAAGTAAAATTCGCGATCGAATTGATTAAAATATTCTTGGTAAAATGGGAACAAAATTTTTCACGTTTTAAAAAATAATTAAACGATAACACATTCCGTAACACGCGTCGTTTAAGATGAAAAGTGCAAAGGTCGGGTTTTTTTTGCACGGTCCGTGCACAGGCAACATTTTCAATTTGGCGTCCGGAGCAGAGAGAAAGATTTCAACAGATATTGAACAGGCGCCGACAAGGCGTTTAATGCCTTCGGCCGATCTCTCTTCTCGTGATATTGCCTAAAGGTACACGTCACTTTCGAGGTCTCCTCCGTTCCGGATCGGATCACTATTACTTGATTATTACCTATCTAACCCGCTCCTAATTTTTTTCATCCTCTTCCCATCCTTCAAACTTATATATATGTATTGAATTATTCGGAAAGCAATTTTTCACACGAGTGTCGCTAATCGAACATTTATCCAATCAACTTCGTTCTAAACCGTACTCTTCAGAAAATAATTTTGTTTCTTCACACGAGTGTCGCTAGTCAAACATCTAGCCAATCAACTTCGTTCTAAACCGTGATGTTCAGAAAATAATTCATTTTTCGCACAAGTGTCGCTAGTCGAACGTTTATCCAATCAACTTCGTTCTAAACCGTGGTGTTCAGAAAGTAATTTCATTTCTTCACATGAGTGTCACTAGTTGACCAATCAACTTTGTTCTAAACCGTGATGTTCAGAGAGTAATTTCATTTCTTCACACGAGTGTCGCTAGTCAAACATCTAGCCAATCAACTTCGTTCTAAACCGTGATGTTCAGAAAGTAATTCATTTTTCGCACGAGTGTCGCTAGTCGAACGTTTATCCAGCCAACTTCGTTCTAAACGTTGTTCAGAAAATAATTTCATTTCTTCACATGAATGTCACTAGTCGACCGTTTATTCAGCCAACTTCGTTCTAAACCGTCTTGATATCGTATATTTTGTGAGTTGGTATTTCATGGTTTATTTGTAAGAAAAATTCGTTCGATTCTGTGCGGTACGTTTTTCGTGTGTGATAACAAAGATGAAAGACCGAAAGAAGCATTTTTGATATATTTTATTTTTTTATTACCGAAAAGGCAAGAAAAAAGTTATGTAAAGTTTAGTGGTTTTCAAAATATCGATAATTTTGACGTTCAAGATGCGCCATGTTCTATCGAAGACTAAATAAATGCGCCGATCGAAGCAAACCGACGAACAACAACTCGAAAAATTGCTACGATTGATTTTATTAATTAAATTTATCGAATTCGATTGTTTATTATCACACGAAACGACTCGATTTCGTTTCGAAGCTCGAAAAAATAAAAATACTTTTCGAACAACCCAATATACAGCATCTCGTATAGTATGGTAGATTTTCTACGTGTACGTGTTGCGTTAAAATTGCGATCTTTTGTGTTTTATTAGGTGTAACGACATCGCCGATCCTTAAGTGTTAACACAATGAACGGCCGGATTCACAGTGTAGCTCGGTTAACGCGATTAAATCGTGCGACGAATCGTTGTGAACGAGAAAACGTCTGGCGAAATGAAATAGAGCTACTCTTAACGTAATTCAACGATACGACGATGGCCTCTTGCCTCTTGTACGAGACAAGTATACTCTCCACGCCTCTATACGATTGATCACATTTACGTTATACGGTATATAGCTCTATTGTTCGAGACACGTATATCAAAGATTTCTCTTTCTCTATATACAAGTAATATCGTTGTATCGAGGCGTAACGAAGAAGTACGTTTTGGCAAAAAAATTGAGCGAAGGAAGAAGCCATAAGCCACCACGATTAACCATACCACCGATTTTTTGTCGCGAAGGCTCGAGATTCGTTCTTAGAAAGAATAATCAACAAAATTTCTTCGAATTTCGGGCACGCATAAATATTCTCCTCGATTCGCTTTAATATCTATTCTTCTTTCGTATTCCTTCCGAAACGATCTAAAAATTTTATAAAATCCGAATACGACTAATCCCTCGTCCTTTATTTCTCTCCATAAATGGGAGATAAAGTCGGGAGGGACGCGTACCCTTGATCTCGTGGTTCCCCGTGGCAGAAGAGAAGAGGAAGAAGAGGCCGATAGACCGATTATTTTTAGAGATGGCTCGTGCCTTCGGGACTTTCCTCGGTGTTAAACAGTCATCGCATTTATCTGTCGGATATAGACTGGCTTTTCTTGTCACGGGCCATCTGCTTTTTCAGATCGCTCTCTTATCACATACACAGACCTTGTGTTTCATAATCATCGTGAGAGTAGGAAGTGGAAAAACGGGAAAACAACAGCCCGGTCCCTCCTCCCTCCCCTCCCCCTCCCTTTCCAAAATACCAAACCCCTTCGATTCAGTTAAAAATCGTGGTTTTCGCGTACGATTTTCGTTCGAAATATTTCAGTTCGAGATATTTGTTGCCGAAATTTTTTGAAATTCGATCGAGCGGAGGGCGACGTTGCCGGTAATTACGGTTGGGACGATACTCGTTCCGCCGAGTTAGCAACGAATTGGAATTCAGGTTGAGTCTTCTCGAAGTCTCTGCCAGGCGATTTCACGCGAGTTGCATTCGAGGGGATTTTCTAGCGAGCCTAACCTATTTAACGACGTTCGTCGTCGTCTCGGTCTGAACATTTTTAACGTTTGCAATTTAACGAGACTTACCGAGTAAGTCTTTTCCAATTTATTATTATTATTGTTAATAATATATATATATATTTTTTACTGTATATATGTATTTTAGTTACGCAAAAGTAGAAGAACAACAACAACGGTGCGGTTGTTTACCTCGTTCCTCGTTTTTTTACAGTTTCCAACGATTTCAACGATTGTATTTCAACGATTATGATGACGCGTTACGCGAGAGCAGGCTTGCGAAACTCGCGGCCGGGCATCGAATTTCTTGCAGATAATTTTTTTCCCCGAGGCGATTATAACCGCAGGTGTCACTGTCATACGCTTGCCACGGTTTGCTACCTCTGTCTTCGTTTGCGCGCCTCGAACGTTGCGCGGCTGCTAATCGTAATTTCGTTTCGAAGAAGAAACGTTTATACATTTTTCCTTCGACGAAGCGTTCGATATTCGTATCGATCCAATTCGGTCGGCGAATCGATTATCCACGAGAAGAATATCTTCGATATTCAATAATATTATCTACGCGTGGTTCGAATAATAAGAGCCAACGAAATTATTTTTTTTTTATATATGGGGATTTAATTTTTACGATACTGCTTTTTTATTTGTTATTTCTTTAAAAATTCGTATGCAACATAAAAATATGTAAATATATAAATATTTGTGAATTATAATATAAATATATAAATGTTTGTGAATTCTTAAGTAAGTCTCTGCGTGCAGATAATTTGGAGAGCGTTTCGAATTTGACGAACGTAATTCTGTAAATTCGATCTTGAGAATTGAAAATGATATTCTAAGGAAGAAGGATGTTAAGAATTAATTTTAATATAGTTTTGCAAAGTTTTGAAGAATCAAATAATAAACAAATAATAATAATAAAAAAAAGTAAAAAGTTTATATTTCTCGTGCATTCGACTTTTATCGTGTGGTAAAAAATCATCGACAAATCATTGCACGAATTAAATTTAATTTACAAAAAAAAAAAAAAAAAAATAACAATTTAAAGATGAGAAAATGTGACCGATCAGTTATCGATTAATTTTCTCTATCTGCTTACATTTCGTTTAATTTTTTAAATAAAAATTATATAATTAAAAATTATATTATAATTATATTATATTATATTATAAATTATATTATATAATTTTTTAAAAAGAGGACTTAAAATTTTAATGTATGGCTGTTACATATTTTTTTATATTTTTTGAAAATGAAATTTTGTCCAGTTATATATATACATTTATTCGAACCATTGCGTGCGAGAATCCACGGAATGTGCATAACGGTGATCTGCGTAATCTGCGCGAAAAATGGGTGAAAAAAAACAGCGAGCGAGCGAGCGAGCGAGCGAGAGAGAGATAGAGAGAGATAGAGAGAGAGGAGAAATATCGAGCGGCGGTTAATAATCGCCTTGGGCTCGGTCGGGGCCCCTCTGTGAACAGCTCGCGTTACTTTATCGAGTTTTACTTCGGACGAGGCAGCGCGAATGCTTAGGCGAATTCGATTCACCTTGGGTCGAAGATACGAGAGAAAAGATCGCGGAGAGAAACCTTGCGGATATACGAAGCGTTCCACCACTCGCTTCTCGGAAGTGGATTGCAAAATCATCGAACTCCGCCCGTGTATTTTATACATTTTGTATAAGCTTCTCTAAGATATAATGTTTTTTTATTTCCGAATTGGACATAAACGTTGCTTTTATTTTTACGGTCTTTATATCGAAATTTTCTCTTTATATTTATTTATTTTTCGATGAACGAACGGGATATGCAGAAATCGGGACGGGACGGATCAACGAAGTTGTAATTATTCGTTGGTCAAACGCGGTTCGCACGGATCGTTGGACGCGATGTTGCCGCACGCATACGCCGAAACCGCTCGATTCCTGCCAGATACGCAAACTCACCCGTAAGCGGCCGTGCGATTGTTCGCGCAACGGAATTACGCAATTGGCCGTTGAATCATATCGAAATGCGTTCCTCGCGGATTAAACTTTCACATTTCCATTGACGAAAAACGCCTTTTCAGATATATTTCTGCGTTTAAATTTTCTAGGGAGGGGAAAAAAATTCCTCTTTCGTTTTTGATTTTAAATTTTGCTCCGATGGTAATATCACCCAAGCCCTGCGCGCCATTGTAATAACGATTGAAAATATCATGTTAATTACAACACTTTTCAACTTGGGAATCAATGTTGATTAAAAATTTCTTTCATAAATATCGTATTGTTATACACAATTATATTATCGCGTACATAATTTTATACGATCGTAATTTCGCGTAGGAATCCCAACGAGACAATGAATTTTCTTAGTTGACGCAATTCTTCTTACTTGACTTTCACTTCAATTTTCAAACATAATACGCGAGTGTATGGCAGCGTATCTGAGAAGAGCTATAAAAGTGTCCTTTTATTATCCTTTCTTTCTCTCTCTCTCTCTCTCTCGCTCGTTCGCTCGCTCGCTCGCTCGCTCGCCAGCGATAAAGAATTATTATTGATTCCACGAATTTGTCTCCTTAATGGCTCGTATTAAGAACCTTTACGAACTGGCTTACCGACGGAGAAATTTTTTTTCTCTCTTTCTCTTTCTCTCGCGTTTCTCGTGTGAATTTCATCGCGCGCCCAATAAAATTGCGAAAAAAGTTGCGAAGGAGAGAGAGAAAGAGAGAGAGAGAGGGAAGAAAGGAAGGACGAGGAGTATAACGGGATCGAAAATGGGCAGATGCATATGCAACGTGGTGCGAACGATTATACGGAATCTCGATTGATTGGCTGGATCGTTAAGAGCGACGAATACACTGTTATATCGTACGAATAATAACGTGTCCGAGCTAACGTTATTTTACGTATATAACGTGCGCGTGCGACAGGGTTGGACATTAAAAATTGAAAGAAATAAGTAATTAAAAATTTCGAATAAAGTTAGTTCGAGTGATTAAAATGCTTGAACAACTGCATTTACAATTATTACAGTCGATCCGTCGATAAGTTATCCAAGTAACTTTAAATTTTAATCCATCGATGTTGGACAGATTTATATTATGATGAATTATCATTCGATGATCATTCGAAGAAAATCACTTTTTAATAATAATAATATATTAATTTTCACGAAATTTTTTCCTACTCACAGACAAGGATAATTTAACCAGAATCGGGTGACTAGTGGAAAATCTAAAAGTAACTAGTTAAATGTCTCTAGAATAAAGTTACTTTATTTATCAAACCGAATAATACGTTTATTCGTAACCACTTCTCTTACAAATTATATCCGATTATTATTTGATAAATTATCGAGCCAACTTTATTCCTAACTTCAACTATTAAATTTCGCTGACTGGCGTTATATTAACGCTTCGGGCCATTTAAGAACACCGCCATCCCTTGTCGAAGATTCGTTTTAAGTACCGAACGGTGTTAGAGATCGTAACTTACTCGCTTTATTACGTCCCGCGTAACCGAAGATAAGCGCATGCGCGAAAGAGAGAGAGAGACAGAAAGAAAGAGAGAAAGAAAGAAAGAAAGAAGCTGCCGTTAAATATCCCATTTTCGAAGAATTCCAAGTCAACAGATCGTTTCGAGCGAACGTTGTCGAAATACGACGAGTGATTATCAACGGATGAGGCACACAGGTAGAGGTGTGAAACACATCGTCGTTTTATCCCGCTTTCAGTTTTTCACGTTTAAAACGCTTCGTGCGCGTTCGACGCTGGAGGAGTGGGGGGACAAAGCGTGTATCGCTTCTCTCTCTCTCTCTCCTCTTCTTTCTCGCTCTCTCTCCTCCCCACCCTTTCTCCCGTTCGCGTTTTCCCGTCGCACAAGGGTTCGCAGCAGCCTTTCTTCCTCATTCGTCAACGACGTCACCGCATTTTTCCTACCACGCTTTCAACGCGTGTCAACAACAATGCGCGTAAAAAGCACGCGCGCGAGCATTGTTACCTCGCGACACCGAGTTTTCTTCTCTCTCTTTTTTCTTTTTTTTTTTTTTACAATATCATCAAGGCTGCTCAACTCTACGTACGTTACGCAGATATCCTGCACCAAGCACCCTATTGTCTCCCCTCCCCCTTTTTCCTCGAAATCTTATTAGTTCTCGTTCCACTTTTTAACGAGGTTCCACGCTTCGTTATTAATTTATTTATACTTTTGTTATTAATATTATTTATACTTATATATATAATATTATTATATAATATTATATATTAATATATTAACGAGGTTCCACGCTTCGTTATTAATTTATTTATACTTTTGTTATTAATATTTATATAATAATTATATTTTATATAATAATTTGTTATTAATATTATTTATACTTATATATATAATATTATTATATAATATTATATATTAATATATTAACGAGGTTCCACGCTTCGTTATTAATTTATTTATACTTTTGTTATTAATATTATTTATACTTATATATATAATATTATTATATAATATTATATATATAATATATTAATATATAATATATATATATATATAATATTATTATATAATATTATATATTAATATATTATACTTATATTAATAATAATTATAATAATAATTATATTAATAATTATTTATACTTATTTTGTTTACTCGAAGAAGCTAATCGCGAGAAATTTTTCAAGAAACGCACGATTTATGATAATATTCTCATCAATTCGAGATCTTAAGAATTTTGAAAAAAAATTTTCGTAAAAAAAAAAAAAAAAAATAATCATTTCCACGTTGTTAACTCGCGCGATATTGAAGCGATATTTCAACGGGATAGCGGTAATTCTCGTACGATGTATATATATATATATTTTTTTTTCCAGGTTTCGGGAGTAGTAACGAGCGCAAACAATATAATATATAACACAGGTGGAAGGACAGGGCGGCGCGAACACCGTGTACATACCGTGTTAACGAGATAGTAATTCGTTGGTAACACGAACGCGGCGGTTGTTTCTCGTTGAAAACGCGCAGGGAGGGGGTAGAGAGAGAGAGAGAGAGAGAGAGAGAGAGAGAGAGAGAGGGAGGATTCGGCGATCATGCATCGGTGCACGCGGCCGCTGCAATTCCGCGTACGTGCACACGTGTGTAAAATACCGGGAGTCGATGAGCCATGAGTCTGACTAATTGCGCTCGTTTCTGCCCACGAACTCGCGAAAAAATTTGCGACCGACCTAGCCAACAAATTTCAATGAAATTGCGCCTGTATATCCCGACCCAGGAATGAAAACGCGAGGAAATAACGTTTAACCTTCCCCCACCTCCTCTCCCCTCCCTCCCTTTTGTCTCCCCTCCCCACCGAATTCGTTAAATTTCGATTCATTTTTCACGCTCTCTTTAGTTCTATTTCTTCTTCTATTCGTCTCATCATCGGAGGAAATTTCGATGCGCGTCGTATATATTTTTCCACCTCCACGGAATTCCTTTTCGTTCGAACACAACGGACACAAACCGAATACGTTTACATGCACGGTAGTTATCGCACGTAAATCTTCTCCCCGAGGAAGAAGAAAGCATTCACACGCGAAACGACGAGAAGTTCGCATCTTTCCTTTTAAAAAAATCCGTCTCATTGTACTCGCACAATATCGTGAAATCGTAAGGAAATGGTCGTATGAAAAATTTTTGTATCGTATTCGAGGGGTTTATGCACATACGCGATACAATGGAATCGTTTCGAGAGAGCTGATCTAAATGAACGTGACCGTTTTTCAGAGAGAGAGAGAGAGCTCGAAACGCGCTGTGTTCGCTCTTTCTCTCTCTCTCTCTGACTCTGTCTCTGTCTCCCTCTGTCGAGGAATACCGGAAGCGGTGGAATCCGTTTGAATCGGGCGACCGGGATCCCCGAAGGCCGTTCCTTCTTGCAACGAAAGAAAAAAAAAAAAAAGAAGCAAGACCGCAAGACCTAACCGAGTAAAAGTTCATTCATCGATATTTCCTTTTTTTCATTCTCGCATTCCACTCTTTTCCAACGATACGTTTAACCATGTTGTTATCTCTCCCCCCCTCCCCCCTCCCTCTTCCCCCGATGTAAAACGTTGATGATATTCACGTTTCGATGATATTTCGATAAAGGAAAGAAGAGAAGAGAAAAGATAAATTCTTGTATGCAGCGGCTCGGTTAAATCCTCGGAACGACGGAAGTAGGATCACTTACGTAAGGTCATACAAGTGCGACAGGTATGCGAGTCCTTCGAGGAGCATGAACACGCATATTAACGTGCACACGGACGGGAACGGCCTCCGCGGCACACTCGGTGTGGTTATGTAATTTATTTTACGTTCATTTTAAGAGGCGGCTCGAAACGACGAGATACGAGAAGACGTCGATTTCTTCATCGACCGTGTGTTTACCATCGTTTCCAGTTCTAATCTAGAAAGAAAAAAAAAAAAAATCGTAGCAATAACTTTCGCGAAATATCGGAGAGATATATCCGTTTTATCCGTCCGAGACGTTGAACTTGGAAGAAGAAATGGGAGAAGAAAATTTTCGAGATTAAGAAATATCTATCGAAAAGAATAAATTGGAAGAGCGAGTTTTCGCGATACGTATGATTTTCCTTCTCGAGCTCTCTCGGATCGCATCATAGAGATTTAAATTGAAATTACAGTCTCGACGACGCTAATTATTTCTATCACGAGCGGGATTAAAATCGTACGAGCGGAGCAGTTGCGCACGAGTTTGTTGACGGCCGGGCCCCGTTGCCGGATCTAAGGTCGAACGAGACAAAAACAGTAAACTTCGTTAGACTTTAAACATCGCGTTTATCGCGGTCGATTCGCAGTTCGTTCGCACGGTGGCGTTACGCTACGGCGTTTCAACGTCGCATCGTGGAACGGTCTCGGCCGAGAGAGAAATAAAACTCGTCCCTCCCGAAATTCAAATAAACTTTACCTTTTATCGTGGGAGGAGGGATCGTAAATACATTTGTTGTTATACACTGCTCGATTCGCGCGTGTCGAAACTTTTTCTTCTTCCCATTATCCATCGTTTATCCATCGTACACAGCAACACGCATTTACCAAGCCCCAAGTATCAAAGTCTATTTCGGTCAGCATCGGTAAGCATTGTTGAATCACCGTTGTTGTATAACACTCGCGAATGAGGAAAAAAAAGTGTTCGAGAATTTAATAATTCCCTCTCCCGTCAAAACAATCCGGGGGGAAAAATAAAAATGGAAAATCGTCTCGAATTAATAAAGAAGAATATCGAAAGCTACGAGCGTCGTGCGAGAATGAATAAATTTGGTTCCAACGAGCGAATCTCGTTAAAGAGTAGCCACGAAGGGCATTTATCGTCACAGTGGTCGTGACCAATTCATTGTCGCTTCACCGAGAGAGCGAAAATATCGCTTCGACCGGCCATGCCTATTTATAAACCTTCTTAAGGAGATTCTCGGACGTTTTCCTTCCCTCTCTCTCTCTCTCCCTCTCTCTCTCTCTCTCTCCTCTTTCGCAGCAATAACCTCTCTTTGTTCCGGGACACTGAAACCGTGGACCCTTAAACGAGAGTTCCTCTCGCGGAGAGATCGAACAGAGAGGTGTCTCCGATCCTCGCCTCTCCTCGCGAGAAAAACGGGACGATTGATCGGACGGGTATCGTTTTCAAAGTATCCTTTACACCCTCGCCATCGAATCTTTCGCTTCCTCCGATTATTATTATAATTATATTATAATTATATAATTATATTATTATATTAAATTATTAAATATTATTATATTTTTATAATTATATATTTATATATTTATATATTAATTATATATTTTTATCGCCGATTTTAACTCTCGCGTCTCTCTTTTTCGATTCTCTCTCCAAAATTCGATTCGATCACTTTTCCAAAATTTAATTCTTTCACGCAAAATTTCGTCGATTCACACGAATTATTAACGCTAGGATCCTTTTTTTTTTTTTCCTTATTCGATGTACTCGCCTCTAGATTCTACTCCTCTTCCGTTGATTCTTCATCGAGATTTCGATGGAAATAGAAATTTCTGGTTTCTGGACCTCTGACATGGTCTGGTTGCTGGCGCGAAAATACTCGTAATACTCGGGGAAACTGTTGCAGCATCCGTAGTTAACAGACCACCGGTCGACGATAGACGAGTTACAACGAGAATTTAGGGTAGCTAAATTTCCACCTTTCTTATAATCCTTTCTTATGATCAATTCAATTTTTTAACAACATTTAAAAAAAAAAGAAAAAAAAAGAAACACTTTAAATCGAAACACACTTTTCGAACACACTTTCACTTTCGCGATGATTTGTGAAACGAAAAGAAAAAAAAAAAAAAAAAAAAAGAAATTAAAAGAAAAGGATTCCGTGTCGTTTCTCGATCGATATCGCGTGGCTTTTTCGGCCGCTGCGCAGCGAAGCGTGGAGAGCGCGATCGGCACAGCATCCACGCTACCGGATCACTCGTGAGACACTAACCGACAAGAGACAGAGAGCGAGGCAGACACGAGGTAGAGGTAAGCTACACCGCAATTGGTCGGGTTGGGAGATGGAGAAGAGCGTGTGTTGGCAGGGTGCAGGGGAAGAAAGAGACGGCGGATAAAAGTGGACGGGGTGGGAAGTAGAAATAAGCAGGTAGTGGGAGTGGAGTAGTAGCCGGTTGCGTACACGGGCCTTAAAAGCAGGTATCCACGTGGCCGATCCTCGCCGCGACGCGAGAGGCACCTCGCGATCATTATTTTCCTACGAAAATAAACACCGAAATTTCTCCTTCTCCTTCTTCCAATTTCTCTTTCCTGTACTCTTTCGTACACAAGATGGTTTTATGTGTAACCGATTTGAGTCCCCTTCGTTTCTTCCAAAGATTTCCTTAATTCGTACTTTCAAAGGAAAATATATCCTGATGCATCAAGGAATAACTTCTACGCGATAAATTGGATGGAAATTCGCGAGAGAGCCTTCCCCCACTCCACGCGCATCTCTCTCTTCGTTATTTCGTTTACGCGAATTCAACTTTTTTAATGGAGGTTCAAAGTTTGAAGATGAAAAAAAAAAAAAAAAGAAAGGTACGCGTGTGTAGATGGATTGAAAAAAATTAGTGATATTTTAAAAATATTTAGAAAAATTGGATAATTTAAATTACGTGAAAAGATTCGCGAGACCGAGCACGTGTAGAAAGGAATCTCGTCTCGGTGGACATTAATTAAGGAAAGTACGGGGAGACAGAATTATAGGCGGAGGATCGTTCGGAAATTATACGTTGTGTGGGTGCATTGCCTACTTCTTCCGCGCATTTTTCTTATTCCCACGTTAATGATTGGCCGTCAATACCACCATACACCCTTTCACGCGACCACTAACCGTGTAGTAATTAACCGTGAATATTGTTCGAGGTAATAAAAGTTAGAAGATCCGAAAAAAAAAGAAAATAATTTTCAATCCGATCAATCCGTGTCTCGTTTTTAATTTCGTCGTCTCTTGATTAATATTTTTTATCTTTCTTTCTTCCTTTTTTTTTTAGTTTTAAAATTTTAACTTAAAATCTTTATATTTTAAAATTTAAAAAAATTAAAAAATAAAAAATAAAATTATTTAAATCTTACTTAGTATTAAATCTAAATAAGAGTTAAATTGTAAATTTAAAAATTGAAAATTAAAATTTTTCTAATATTAATATTTATATAATTAAATAAATTATTATGAATAATGATCGTCGCAAAAAAAAAAAAAAAAAAATGAATAAATTTCGAAGAAAATTCGACGATCGAATTTAATTTCACCGTGGGAAGAAAGAGGATAAGGGAAAATTTATATTTTCGATTTCCGAGACGCACCACACCCATGCTGTTTCCCTGCCGTTCTCTCAATCCCTCTTTTCTAACCTGTAAATACTGCATCTATATCTGGGACACCTGTAGCGACCATTTTCGTGGCGCACGTAGCCTTACACGATTTGCCCGCCATCTCTCCACCACTTTCGAAACGTCCCAAATAAATAACTTTTCGAACGAGATAATTCACGCTTTGCGAACGAACGTGTATTTCCTTCGGCGACGAGAATCGCGTACAGTGATCCGATCATTGTGCTTTGGTGTATAATGCCTCGTGTTTATAATTTATTGGCGAAATCGTTGAAAGACGGCCGGTTGACTAATAACGTATACAAGGAATGAGTCACTGTTCCACAGGAGTGGACTCTCCGTGAAATAGAAATAGATCTCGATGCGACGCTGGTCACTCGGGATTCCAGTTTCGTCGATGACTGTTTAAAAAAAAAAAAAAACAAATCGCTCTGTACAACGTCGATGAGAAAAGGAAACAACAACAAAAGAAAGAAAAAAAAAAATAAATCCATCCTTCTCCTTGTAAACACCAAGTTTTTCGTTCTTTCCTTCCTTACGTTAAACGATATTTATCTTCCTTAGATAAAACATTCCTTCCTTTTTCTTTTATCGTGGAAAAAAATCGATCGATAATTTTCGACTCTCTTAAACTATCGAAAGATCGAGGATAGAATCGTATTTGTTATTTTTGCACGAGCATTTTTGCGTTATATCTCCTTTTTGTTCGAAACGATCGAACCGTTTCACCGTTTCTCGGCAAAAAAACACGCGTTTCTTTTTTGTTTACATGGGTCGAACGTGTCGCACGAGCAGCTACGAATTGAAAAGTGACGCGTTGTTAGCAGCGTGCTTCAACCTTGGAAGGAAAACACGTGATTCGGTTTCGCGGTTGCCGCGTACGTATGCGCGTGTACGTGTGCGCGTGTGTACATAGTATATATATATTTCGAACGTTACACGCGTTACATTTGACCACGTTTTCGCGCGTACAGCACGGACGCAACAGCGTTGCTTTTAATTATAGACCGGAGCCCTTCTTCTTTCCACCCTCAACGAAATTGGAAAGCTAATCTGGATCTAATAACGGATCGTGTATTTTGTTTGGAAAGGAAATGGCAACATTTTCTAACACAGTCTTCCAACAGTCTTCTCGGTCGATCAGGCTCCGTTCTCTCGTATCGATCGAAAATTTAAGTTTCACAATTTCGCGAAAGACGGCTATTTTCGAGGATACTCGGGCTGGAGATGAACGTCGTGTCTCGAAAAACTTTCCAAGAGATTATATATTCGAAAGGGCTTTGCTCCGAGAAGAAGTTTTTCGCAACTTTACTAGGTCATCGAGGAGTTGAATAATGCGCTCGGCATCGAACTACTCTCCGTCAAGTTTTTAATATTCAGATATTGAGCGAAGTAAAATTTAATCTTCTAACTTTTCATCCTTAAAAATTTTTTCTCCTATTCTTTCCTCCGTTGTTGTTAAAAAATCGTAATTGACGCGAACGTAAATATAATCGATCAAGATAAGTATAGTTACTCTTCGTTTTGTAAATATTATCTTCGATCAGTGACGAGATTCTTTCGACGAGATTATGCAAATAGAGAACACGAAGAGGCGGCAAAGTGTAATTCGATTTTGACCATCTATCCGGATGTGACGCAGCTCGTTTTCACCGAGAGATGCAGTTGGAATCCATAAAATACTCTCCGCCTCTCCATTCCTTTACTTCTTTTATTATCGTCTAGCCTGCGAGATTGGAATCGAATACGCGATTCTTCCAATAGGATTTTCATCTCGCCAACTAAAGGAACGATACATCTGAGACCATAAACCTTTTTCTTCTCAGATTTATTTTTACAAGTAGATACTTCCTGCAACTTCGTAATCGCAGAGCACGGAGGAAGAGTAATTATCTAGCGTGCAGCTGTGGAGTGGCGCGTTCAGTTTCAGATTTTATCTATGTATCCCAAACGCGGTTATAGACCTTCTATTTTTAAATGACAACTCGTACCACGTTGCAGCAACCGTAGCCTTAAACCGAAACTTTTTTTTCTCCACCGTTTTTTCGCGTATCGATCCCAAATCTTGAAAGACGTTAAAAATAATGTTCCAGGATATACACTAAGGGATATACGTTAATAAATAATGATTTTGAAAGCTTACCATTTGTTGCGAGTTCTTCGGTTTCCTATTCACGTCGATCACCTTTTGATTGGCTGGAACGAAAAATATAGGACAATATTAATACAAAGATGCCTACTAACGGGCAACAAATTTATCGAGGTATCGTCGCTCGTGACGTACGCGTTTGGCACGTGACCACTTTACCCTCCCGACTAACGACTTTACCGACGATTTATGCGTTATGGGTAACTGTCCAATACCATAAACGATTCGACCATTGAGTACTGTTACTTTGCCGCTTTATTATCGGCATCCATTTCATTCACTTTGAAACACACACCGTGTACGCACCCGGTACGACGTGAAAATAATATATATATATATATATATATTTTTCGTCTCGAAGAGGACAACATTATACACTTATAGTTAAATTTCGATTTACTCACTGACTGCCTCGACCAGGTCGGCAAGAAGAACACCGTCGCAAAGATCCGTTTGCAGGTCTGCCACTCTTCTCTTGCAACCGCCTCTCTCCAAATAATAATTCGCCCAATCGGTATAGATCTGGAAACAGAAAAAATAAAAATAATCGATCAGATTATCGAATACGGATTATGATCATGGATTATTCGCGATTTTCATTCGCATTTTAATCACGCGTTCGCGCGTCAGCCGAACTCTATAGTTATCCGTTGCCTATTGCAACCATGTAGGCACACTTACGTATATTAACTCCGTTGCACGCGAGGCCTATACGGCCCCCATGCGCATACTTTTATCGTTCTGTACACGATCCATTACGGCCGACTCGTCGTTTCAATCGACGCAGGTGCGTCGTCTCTGACAAATACGATTACATCGATTTCCGCGTATTTAACGACGTATTCATTTTTCTTTTTTTTTTCTTCTTTCGAAGAAACAATCGTCATCGAACAGAGTCGCACGAATTGCAAACCATGTCTAGTAGTGTTATTATTATCGACGGAAGGACGCGCGGAGGTGAAACGGTCAATTAAGACTTCCTTCGAGCGAGAAGCGTTTCTAATCACCTTCGAGAGCCGGAAGGAGACGTTTTTCTTTCTTGCCTCGGCAACGGAGTTTATCGTTTTTTGGGGACGAGCGCCGATATTTTTCGAAAGAGAGGGAAGGAAGAATAGAGGCGGATCGAGAGAAGATGAAGAAGGCTCACCGTGGAAAGGAATTAGTCACCGAATCACCCATACACGCGCGCGCGCACGTCCTCTTTCCCTCCTTCGCCTCGCGCACACCACCGAATCCTCGCGTCCTCCTCTGTTTCGCACCTATGAGTCGGTGGCGCGCTCGCGCGCGTATGTGTGCGTGTGCGTGCGTGTGTACGTTTCTCGCGCGCGTACGCGTCTCTCAGCCACGACAGCCAGTCGAGACACGAGCTACTATTTTTGAGCCTCGCAAAGAGAGAAGCAGGATGAACTTCCTTCATAATTTCGGGTCACCGCGCAGATTCTAATTTTCATTATTGTTATTATTATACGCGGCCCTCGATTTTAACAACTTTGCCAGAACCACTTGGTCGAATGGAAATGGTTATCCCATTCAATTCTTTCGGATACGTTAATCCATCGAAAAAGTAATTAATTGAAAATTTTGAATATAGTGAATATTGTATACGCTTTTTAAGGTATAATTTTTGACATTATTAATTATAATTGTTTATTGCTTCGATTATTAAATTATAACTGTTTATTATTTCAATTATTATAATTGTTTTAAATTATAATTGTTTATTACTTCAATTATTAAATTATAATTGTTTATTATTTCAATTAATATAATTGTTTTAAATTATAATTGTTTATTACTTCAATTATTAAATTACAATTGTTTATTACTTCAATTATTAAATTATAATTGTTTATTACTTCAATTGTTAAATTATAATTGTTTATTACTTCGATTGTTAAATTATAATTGTTTATTGCTTCAATTGTTAAATTATAATTATTTATTACTTCAATTGTTAAATTATAATTGTTTATTACTTCAATTGTTAAATTACAATTGTTTATTATTTCAATTGTTAAATTATAATTGTTTATTACTTCAATTATTAAATTATAATTGTTTATTATTTCAATTATTATTGTTTTAAATTATAATTGTTTATTGCTTCAATTATTAATTTATAATTGTTTATTACTTCAATTATTAATTTATAATTGTTTATTACTTCAATTATTAAATTATAATTATTTATTACTTCAATTATTGAATTATAATTGTTTATTACTTCAATTATTATAATTGTTTTAAATTATAATTGTATATTGCTTCAATTATTAATTTATAATTGTTTATTACTTCAATTATTAATTTATAATTGTTTATTACTTCAATTATTAAATTATAATTATTTATTACTTCAATTATTGAATTATAATTGTTTATTACTTCAATTATTAAATTATAATTGTTTATTACCTCAATTATTAAATTATAATTGTTTATTACTTCAATTGTTAAATTATAATTGTTTATTACTTCAATTAAATTATAATTGTTTATTACTTCAATTGTTAAATTATAATTGTTTTTTATTTCAATTGTTAAATTATAATTGTTTATTACTTCAATTGTTAAATTATAATTATTTATTACTTCAATTGTTAAATTATAATTGTTTATTACTTCAATTATTATATTATTATATCAATTATTGCTTCAATTATAATTGTTTATTACTTCAATTATTAATTTATAATTGTTTATTACTTCAATTATTAAATTATAATTGTTTATTGCTTCAATTATTAAATTTTGCCTTTTGAACAAAATAAAAATTTATCGAATATTATTATAATCGATTATTACATACAGATTATTATTATCGAAAAAAATGTGCAATTATTGAATTTTCTTCATTGGGGTGAACGCGCGCGTGTTTCGTATGGGAAGAAAAAAAATGGAGTCGTTGGGGCAAATTGTGACGTTTACCTGTACGACGTTGCGCGTCGAGTCAGCCTTGATGTCGTCGCTCGATCCGCACACAGATCTCGGTGCTCTGATACACGCCATCACGTCGATACCGGTCAGCGTCATCCAAATCGCATTAATTCACGCGCTATGCGGGGACGGAATATTTCACCAGTGCAGTCGCTAATTGCCGCTTTCGATACAGCCACCAACACTGCGAGCGCGAGGCATCGATGCATGTATCATCGTCGGTCGGCGTACGATTTCCGATCGGTCGACGATTAATTTGCATCGGGAGAAAAAAGCGAAACGCTGCGCGTACAGCAGAGACGGACCGGTACGGACGGACAATGGAAGAAATTAACGTTCGATCGCGATCGATACGGTCCGTGTTCCTCTATCTATTAACGGAACGATCTTGTTATCCGCGATGCACGTGCTCCCGCGAGGCGTGTCGTCACGTTTCTTTCGACTCGATGTACTTGGAAGAAGCAGTATCAGACGTGCGACAAGCGACGTGTAACAACGCGAACGATATTCCAGTTCAAAGTTCTCCCCTCCCTCCTCCCGTTCCCGTGCATCCGAGTGTGTATAATATCATCTCACATTCTTCTTTCTTCACGAAAGCGAAAAGAGCGATCGATTCTCGCGCGAATTTTTATCTCGCGATAAAAATTTGGCGGGCAAACGGGTTTAAAAATGTTCGAATTCGCCCGAACGAAACTTGCACACTGTTGCGCACGTATACCTTCGAAAAGTATACTCTTTTCGAGTAAAAAAAGTAAAGGAAGGATAGAGCCTCGATATCCTTTTTCGTCCGCGGGAATCGAGAAATTTCGAATCGAAGGATCCGTGGACGGGAAACTTGTCAAATAACGCGAGGAGTCGCGCAGCGTCGCTTTTAAGAGCTGCGAAAGCAAGTTGGCGAGCCAACTTCTCTACCGACTTATCCCTTTCCGCATTATCCAATTATTCAATTTCGCGGCCGGGCCGTTGCCGTTGCCGCGCGCCCCCCACCCGCCCGTCCTCCCACCTCCTCCTCCCTCCCAACCCCGCATAAACAGAAACCACTCGTGTCGTTTTTTCGCCGCTCCGCAGCGTATCGTCGTTACATCGTGGAACGATCACCGTGGATGGACGAGGGAAGAATGGAAGAGGAAAGAAGAGAAGAAACTACCTCGATTCCCGATTCTCGATTCGAAACACGACGCGACACGTTTTCCACGATTTTCGCGGTTAACAACGATTGACGGCGATTGGCCACGAGTCGCGTGAATTACGGTCGATCCGTTGACCCGCTTCCCCGCGAAGATCCTCGGGAACGTGTTATCCTCGTGACAGCGAGGAGCCGCGTCACGGAAAAATGTCATGGCGGGACGAAACGCGGCCGCGAGAGAAACGATCGTTGCCGCCGAAACGATGCGACCACGCGTCTCGACGGCGCGACGCACCGGACGTAACTGAATACAAAATACGTAAGCCTCACGCTTCTTCTCTACGCGGACTCGCTCTCCTTCTCTCGCTAGCGCGCTCTCTCTCTTTCTCGCTCTCGCTCTCTCTTCGACCGTTTCTTCCTTTCCTGCTTTTTTCGCCGTTTTTTTTATTACTCTTTTTTCTCTTTTCTTCTCCTTCCTTTTCATCGATTCCGTTCCATCTCTATCTCTCTTGTCTTAGAGAGAGATAGAGATTCGGTTTCTCTCCTTTTCTGTTCCGCGCGACGCGCACACAAACGTACACATAGAATTTCCTGCGACCAATTGTCCCGACCGAGTTTCTATTACGAGATATAATGAGGATATGGCGGCACCAACTTTCGTTCGAAACCAAGCCGAGATAATCTCGCGTGGAAAACGCGGTTCAGAGTAGTAGTAGGAATACGGAGTGCATGGAATCGAACGGAAGGAGGAATCGATCGATCGAAGACGAGAGAAAGAGACGACAACAGGTAATAATAAAAAAGAATTAGCCCGTTCTTCGAGAGGATAATATCTCTTTTCTCCACGGGCGAAAATAACGCGACGGATGGCCCGAGGGATGAAAATAGGAACGAAACTCGTTGAACAGAGAGAGAGTTTTAATTCTAGACTTAACTGGAAACGAAGAAACGATGAATTGAACCGAGTCGAGCTGTACGTGGCTCGTTGTTCCGTAAATTAACAGGATCGAGTGAGGGAGGGGGAAAGGCTATAAATTCGTCGATAAACGATCTTGAATCGAACGTATATAAAAACTTCTCGATCGAAAGAGAGATATTAATACCGCGTTGCTCTCGAAATCCATTAAATGTTTGGTTCGTCGATTGAAAAGAAGAGGAGGTAACTTGTTCGGTTTTTTTGGACACTGACGACGAGGTTGGTAACAGTGGACACCAGCATTCTTGACAGGTGGCGCACTATCGATTCGCTATTCCGAACGATTCAACGTACCATCGTTAATTGTAATGCCGGCTATCGCGTTGCCTTTTCACGCGTCCAAACCCGCACGTTCGAACCCCCTCCCCCTCCTCTATATCAACCTCTCCATCCACCGCTCGTACTTTCCAACCTCTTCCTCTTTCTCCCAATATTATTAATATCAAATTGCGCTACAATTTTTCGCTTACTTTCGAACCTCGCTCGAAAAATACCAGCTTTTCTCCTCGCAACCTGAACAATTTAAATTTTAATTTTGGATCCGAATTTCACGGAAAATCAGCCGGTAAACCACCCGGTAAACCATCCGATTGAGAGGCAAAAATGGAAATGAGTGATTTTCGCGGGAACGGACGAGGATGAGAGAGCGTGTCGCGGGGAGGGGGCGCGCTTGGGACGGTGGAGGGGGAAAAAGAGAGAGAGAGGGAGGGATTGAAAGGCGGAAAAGGGGTGGGTCGTCCGCCTTTGTCGCCCGATTATGAAGGGGCTACTCGATGGGCGCCAAGAGAATGGGGAGATGAAATTAGGTTTGCCTTGGCCGCGATATCGAGACAGGCCGGTCAGTCGAAATGAAAAAGACCTGGAGGAGGAGGAGGCGGAGGAGGAGGCGGAGGAGGAGGAGGAGGAGGAGGAGGAGGAGGTGATCGTGAACAAATAATAATCCTTCGATAAAATTATTATCTTTTTCGTTCGATAAGGGATTATTGGACGAGTTGAAAGAAATGTTTGCGCGAATCGAATCGAATTTAATCGAGTGTCATTTACGACGTATATGGATCGAAATAGAAGCTCGGTTTTTGAGGATAGAGAGATACTCGATAATTGGTTGATCGTACGGATTCTTTTTTTTTTTTTTCAGGTGATAAACGATGGAGGACAGACATTAAAATTTATGCACATAGGTTGGTAGCTCGCTTTGTTTTTCCTACGGTCATCGCCCCTGAATTTTTCTTTCTTCTCTCTGGAATACAACTCTGGTTGCAAATGAACCACGCGTGCGGATCCACCCTCTGTCGGTACCCCATTTTTCCCTCTCCCCTCCCTCCCTCCCGTTTTATCTCTATATTTACACCATTTCTCCTCGAGCTCGCTTTGTAATTTCACTTCAGTTTCTTTCATCTTTAAAAATCATTTTTAATTACTTTTTTTTACTTACTTTCAGTTTCTTTCATCTTTAAAAATCATTTTTAAAAATTTTAATTTTATTTACATATCATTTTATTTTTTTGAAAAAAAAATTTCCTTTCCCAAAATTTGGATTTTTATATTTATTATTTTATATGATAAATCTTTTGGTCGAGTTGAGAACCTTCGTAACCGAGTTATCGTTCCCCCAAGAAGAGGATGCACCCTCTTCCCTCAGGATGAGAAGCGTGGGTACGTGTCCTGCAGCGTGGATACAAAACGTATCGTACCCTCTCGAGATTCGAGGAAACTCGTCGTCATGACTACGAAAATCCGGAAGGAACAAGTTATTTTTACGCGGCAAGCAACTTTCCCCGAATCCACCACGTCCACTTTCACCACTTTTATTTTCCAGCCATCCGTGGTCCACGACCGATTCCGTAAGAATCGTATCTCTCACTTCCACCAAGATCGTCTTCTCTCGTTTCATTTACGTACGAATATTCTCGTCCGATCGTGAAAATTAAAATAATTCTCGTGGAATAATTAAAAAGAATAGAACGAATCGCAAAAAAAAAGTAAGTTATATCGTGGAAAAAAATATTCTTGGACGAAATTATATAAATAAATTTCGAAGGTCGAAATTATATATCGATCGTGAAAATTAAAATAATTCTCGTGGAATAATTAAAAAGAGTAGAACGAATCGATTAATCGCAAAAAAAAAGTAAGTTATATCGTGGAAAAAAATATTCTTGGACGAAATTATATAAATAAATTGTATAAATAATTTATAAAAATTGTATAAATAAATTTCGAAGGTCGAAATTATATATCGATCGTGAAAATTAAAACAATTCTCGTGGAATGATTAAAAAGAGTAGAACGAATCGATTATCGCAAAAAAAAAATAAGTTATATCGTGGAAAAAAATATTCTTGGACGAAATTATATAAATAAATTGTATAAATAATTTATAAAAATTGTATAAATAAATTTCGAAGGTCGAAATTATATATCGATCGTGAAAATTAAAATAATTCTCGTGGAATAATTAAAAAGAGTAGAACGAATCGACTAATCGCAAGAAAAAAGTAAGTTATATCGTGGAAAAAAATATTCTTGGACGAAATTATATAAATAAATTGTATAAATAATTTATAAAAATTGTATAAATAAATTTCGAAGGTCGAAATTATATATCGATCGTGAAAATTAATATAATTCTCGTGGAATAATTAAAAAGAGTAGAACGAATCGATTAATCGCAAAAAAAAAGTAAGTTATATCGTGGAAAAAAATATTCTTGGACGAAATTATATAAATAAATTATAAAAATTATATAAATAAATTTCAAAGGTCGAAATTATATATCGATCGTGAAAATTAAAATAATTCTCGTGGAATAATTAAAAAGAGTAGAACGAATCGATTAATCGCAAGAAAAAAGTAAGTTATATCGTGGAAAAAAATATTCTTGGACGAAATTATATAAATAAATTGTATAAATAATTTATAAAAATTAATATAAATAAATTTGAATTCGAAGAAGAAGAAGAAGAAGGAGAGAATTAGGGGAGCGACTTTTTCATAGGCCGCTCGAACGGCGCCAACACGGGTTTATGTTTTATGAATGAGTTACACCTACGCGTCATTACGATCCGCGCGAGCTAAATATACCTGGATCGCGAGCCCTACCCTCCCATTGTACATTGTGCGCATCGTGTGGGCATCCTGCGCGAGAACTAGCCCACACGGTGCCGTCCCAACGATCCTTAAAACCCGTGTATTTACGCGTTAACGTTACTTTCGCTCGTGGGACGATCGACGATCGCTCCCAGATCCCAAGAGACACGCGTAACCTTTTCACCGCCTCTTAGTTTCTATTATTTATCTATCCGCTACATTCCGACGAATCGTAATAGACCGAATCGTTTCGATTCGCCTTAACCGAGTTAAAAGTTATACGTAATAAATTGGCGCCGAGCCAAATATATCACGGGGACCTGTTATTCCGTTCCGTAGACGCGTGCCTCTGTTCGCGGAAACATTAGAAATTCGACAGGCGTAGCGTCGAAATTGCAATAATTCTTTCGTCTCACGTTTCACGGCGAGTGGCGCGCGTGGAAGGCAGGGACACGCTTGCCAACTTACTTACTCCAAAAAGCTTTAACGAGGTTCGTAACGTTCGCCGAGGAGGGTTGCCCCCGTGCCTGAGTCAAGAGTGGCGTACCACCACTCTTGGGCCTCTGTCGTTTTCCACGCTCCCCCCCCACCCTCCCTCCTCTTGCCCTCGGGACACACGCCGCGACACGAGGAACGATCTCTCCTCCCTTCCGCATCGCCGAGCAAACGAACTTGTCGTTCGGTCGGTGAAAAAGGAAGAGACGACGCGTGTCGCTCTTTAATCGTCGATTCACCACCCTTCTCCACGATTCGCGTCTCTCGTATCGTCGAAAAGTTGCGAAATGAAATCGATCTCGGTTCTCGGTTTCTGTCTCGAAACGTCCTCCTTTGGTAATTTATCGACCGAGCTTCGATGAATTTTCGACGGTTGCGCTGCGCCATACACATACACACATTTTCTTCTCCTTTTTCGCGTGGCTAAACGAAGCGCCTATTCTCATCGCGTCTACGATTCTCTCTAAGTGCCTACGCTTTTCCGAGCTCTGAAAACAACAAGCGCAAAAAAGTAAATTGGTTATTTATATATTACTTATTAAAATGTGAATAATCTCGACCGTTTGGCAATTATTATTAACGTTTCGAACGATAAATTTAAATAGTAAATAACTTCGATTATTTAAATTATACCCATCACTGGTATTGAAGAGAAAAGAAAGTCTATCCCTGTGATATTTTTCACAAAGCCCTCTTCTTATCGTGACAAATATTATCTTCGTAACTAAAAAAAGGTGAAACTCGAAAGATTAAACGCGGTATTAAACTCGAGGATTGTGCGAGGAAATTCGATCGCTCGAAAACTCTACTTTTCTTCCTGTTTCACGGTGCGAGAGAGACGGAGAAAGAAAAAAACGACGGAAAATCGGACGAACGAGATATACGATAGGGGACATCCGATATCTATACTCGAAATTCATAATCCGAAAGCCGCGCGTATTTATTCTCATCCTCTGCCGCTTACATTTCTCCCGTTATTATTTTCTCCTTTAAAGATCGCTCGGATCGCGACAATTATACGCACAACCTACACAAACAGAGAAACGTTGCAATATTAAATAAAGATGAATCGGAAACGAAGCAAAAGTGTTTCCTTTTCTTTTTTTCGTAGGAAAAGCGGAAAGAGAACGGACAGCGAGGAAGGGGGGGGGAGGAGAATAAAAGGAAGGCGGAGAGGCACGAGGGGTCGGATGGCCGGGCGGCAAAGCAATTTTCCTGGGGGCTGCAAATTGGCAATTGGACGATAAATGATTTAGGTCGCGTAAGCGCGTACCTATGTACGCGTCACTTTGCCCGATTCGACGTCGGGGCATGCCTACCCCAAGGCAGAGCGCGTATCTCTCTCGTTCCGTCCTTACCGACAAAATAGATCTTTAATTCAATCCTCGCGCTGACTCACACGCCTTCTTCGATTCGGTTCTATTTTTTTCACAGTTTCGCGTACGGAATCGCGTTGAATCTCGAGATTCTTCTTTTTCCATTCGAGAATCGATATCGATTTTACTCGCTCTTTCTTCGTTAAATAAAGAGAAAAAGCGTGGGAAGAGGAACGTATTCTCTGCGATTTTCTCGCGTAAAACGTAACGGAAGCCGGCCCCTCGGCGCGATTCTTCAACGTTCGTTCCATATCTAATCCTCCACTGTATCAAATACAATATTTTTCGAAGAAAAATAATATATAAATTTTTTATTTTAAATTTTAAATTTTAATATTTTATTTTATTTTATTTTAAATTTTAAATTTTAATATTTTATTTTATTTTATTTTAAATTTTAAATTTTAATATTTTATTTTATTTTATTTTAAATTTTAAATTTTAATATTTTATTTTATTTTATTTTAAATTTTAAATTTTAATATTTTATTTTATTTTATTTTAAATTTTAAATTTTAATATTTTATTTTATTTTATTTTAAATTTTAAATTTTAATATTTTATTTTATTTTATTTTAAATTTTAAATTTTAATATTTTATTTTATTTTATTTTAAATTTTAAATTTTAATATTTTATTTTATTTTATTTTAAATTTTAAATTTTAATATTTTATTTTATTTTATTTTAAATTTTAAATTTTAATATTTTATTTTATTTTATTTTAAATTTTAAATTTTAATATTTTATTTTATTTTATTTTAAATTTTAATATTAATAATATAAGCATTATATTAAACGTAATAATGAATATTATATAATAAGTTAAATAAAGCTAACAGGTTCATACCCTGTTGATAAATTAAAAAGTTTTTATATAAAAATTTATTTTAGTGTTAAAATTTTGAATTTTATAGTATTAATTAAATTAATAAATTGAATATTAATTAAATAACATTTAAATTGCATTTAAAAATAAATATATATATTTATTTTATAATAATCTAAAAATAAAAGAAATATTTTGATAAAATATTCATGTATATTTAATTATACACTATTACTTAATAATAATTAAATAAAATTTAATTATTGTTTATTTTTTTCACAAATACTTATTTTGATAAAATATCCATGTATATTTAATTATACACTATTACTTAATAATAATTAAATAAAATTTAATTATCGTTTATTTTTTTCATAAATTTTAAACATAACAGATTTATTATTTTATTAATCAAGAATTTTTTTATTTTTAATTATCATCATTTATCATCAATTAGATTTGTAAAATCAGATATTTTTAATTTTTTAATCTCAAATTTTATTTTTTCTAAAAATTGGAATTTTCATTATTGAATAATTTTCAAACAAGAAAAATAAACCTAAAAACCCGTTTGACTTGATTTTTAAAGGATTGATAAATCAAATAACTTGTTAATAACTTTCAGAGAAGTTGATGCGACGTGAAACAAAAAAACGTTAAAAATATCTCTTTATTATCACTAGATTCCTTTATAGTGGAAATTAATCCTCGAACTCTTCTCACGCGTATTCCATTAATTAATTTAAAGGGGGGTCGGTTAATAAACAAAATCAATTCCTTCCTTTGATCCGTGGAAACGGTACCAGACTTGTCGAAAAGCAGAGAGAAACAAAGAGCGAACACGCACACACACACACATACACACACGCGTAAGAAATCCTTCCTCCTTGGCGCTCGAAGATGCTGGCGGCGTCCCTTAGAGTAAACATCCGCGGATCGAGGATGATCAAAGTACCTTCGCACCCCTCGAGAGCGGAATACTCGATAACCTCGCTCCCCCTTCGTTCCGAGTCTCGAAAAACTCGAGGAACGAGCAACGATTTAATTTCTAAGAAAATTTCTAAAAAGAAAAAAAAAAGAAAATCGTAAATCATCCCGCCCCCCCCCCTCATTCGACACTTCGATCAATCCCACGCGGGCGAAAACGAGAGCGAAAGTATCGCGGCGGTGTAAACCGCTCGAGGGAACGAGGGGCTCGAAATGAAGTAAAACTCGGTGGCGCAAATTTGCAGCTCGGTTTCCGAAATTAGCTCGATGAGGGACGGAGTGGAAATCGGCTCTCCTCTCGGCTTTCCTCCTATCCGCCTCGAGGGATCGAAACAGACGATGAGGGAACGAATAGAGATAGACCGATAGACACTATACACATGTATATAGAGAGAGAGCAATAAGCTGTCGGAAGAGTGGAAGAGAGGGGGAAAAATAAAAAGGAAAGAAAAATAGGATAGGGGAGGATGGATTACCACTGCGCGGTGAAATCGAAATCGAAGGAACGAGGCGCGTAAATACGAGTAACTAAACTGGTGAGCGAGAGAGAGAGAGAGAGAGAGAGAGAGAGAGAGAGAGAGAGAGAGAGGGAGAGAGAGAGGGAGGTTGCGCGTTAAACGCGTATTGGCGAGAGGGCAAGCTTTGGAAAGCGAAATTGCTTCCCGTTTTTCAATTAATTCGTAACGGCGCGCGGCGCATCAATTGTCTCTCTCTCTCTTTCTTTTTCCCCCCACTCCAACAGACAGAGAAACGACGACCGTTGCGTGGCGTTGACAGCTCATTCCCGATTCGAGGATATATATATATATATATATATATATATATATATATATATATATATATATATATATATATATACACGTAAACCGTCGACCGCGTCGATATAAACACTCGATTCTCGAAGGACGCATCGATACCTGGTGCGTGGTCCTCCCTCGATGCTGCCACCGATAAAAGTGTTCCACGCTCAGGGACCAGCCAGGTGCGAAACTGAATCCTTCGGTGGGGATCCGCGACGATGGCGCTGCGATCGCTAACGGTCGCTGGCAATAGAGTGGATCGGGCAGCTCGGTGTACAGACCCCGTCTACCGCCCAACCAACCGCCGAACGCGCACTTGTCGTCCACCACTTGACCCACATCACGCATCAGCTCCTTCTCCAACGTGTAGAGCGACTCGAACTCTAGAAACGACATCTCGGCCTCGTCGCTGCCGCAATTGCTGCCCGAGACACGGAGAACACCCATCTCGTCCTGCGAGAAATCTTGTTCCAACACCGACACGTATCTTCTCGGCGAACGTTTGGCGGGGGCGAGGTAACGATGGCACGTCGCCTGGTTTCGTTGCTCCTCCTGCCAACACTTTCTCACCGACTTCTTGCACGACGTTTCCGCACCGAGGAGAGGATTTTGGGACGGGGCCCGACGGGGGGACGCGGACGGCGAGCGCGAGGACTTGGCCGGCGAGGGGGGGGGATCCGATTCTTGACACTTTCCGCTCAAACACTTGGAAATTTTGCCTTTCGGCCTGGCGCCGTTCTCCTCGCCCCGTGGAAGTATCGG
This sequence comes from Apis mellifera, assembly GCF_003254395.2. Classification (NCBI taxonomy): domain Eukaryota; kingdom Metazoa; phylum Arthropoda; class Insecta; order Hymenoptera; family Apidae; genus Apis; species Apis mellifera. The sequence goes on from NC_037640.1 coordinate 13,223,927, forward strand.
CGATGCCTTGAGCGCCGACATCGTGGCCACATTTTCCGCACCGTGGCTAATAGTATCCGCATCGAGGCGAGTATATCATCGATCGATCATCGATGCCTATTCCACGTGTCGTTTGCGATCCTTCGATTTGGAAATGAAAGAAAAGGAGGGAGACAAAATGTCGCGGGAAAGAAGTACGTGCAAGCGCGCTACCGAATAAGAAAAAGTGTCTCCTTCGTACGAGAAAGAAAGAGAGAGAAAGAGAGAGAGAGAAAAGGATCGAAAGAATCGCGGATAGTTTCGCGTGGAGCGAGCACCCTTGGAAGGATCCTCGGCAGGACTGACTGTTTCAAACGGCGTACGCGATGCGCCACAGGACAACGTCGCAATTGTTGCGCGGGCGCACATCGCCTCGTCGAATCGTGTACAACAACCGTGGCCTCGCGCCACCGTTCGACCGAATGAGAGAAGCGGCGCTGCGAGAACCCGCAATTATTTCGCTCCCGGCACCGCCTCCAAATTTTCGCCGCTTTAATTCCCAAACCTCCCCCCTCCTTTCCCCCTCCTTCTCCTTCGCGCTTCAACGAGCCAACACTCGAAAACGAGAACGAGGAAAAACTCGAGGAAACATTAGATAGTTTCGATCGAAAATGCTAAGATTATTTTTCGTGGTTTCATGCGGGAGTGGGGAGAAGAAAAGCGAGGATCGATCTCCGATTTCGAGAGGCGATTTTAAAGGGTGAATATTATAAAAGCAACGTGACGGCGTTGGTAATAAAAGGAGAACACGTGACGAGTAACGCGAATCTGACATATCGACAAGTGTTCAGCGCACCAGAAAATTTTTGATGCATGTTAAGTAACCCGTAGAGAGGGAGCTAAGATTAAAGGGTCGATAATTTTTCGAATTTATCATTACGCTAAGATGACTCGAAATTTCTTTTTTTTCGACGAGTTTTCTTCTTTATCGGAAGAGAAATATACGAAGCGGCGAGAGAGAGAGAGAGAGAGAGAGAGAGACAGAGGGTCGTGGAAATAATTAATAAAGTCACACCGAGCTTATGCTCGTCTGGTTCCCGATTTCCCTGCCTCGTTCAATAGCCTTCCCGTCCACTTACTTTTCCGTTTCCACGAATTCAATATAATAATGCGGAGGCTGTGCGAGAGGAGGAGTCCCGTGGCTCAGCCCTTTCGACCCAGTGGCTCTCGATCGTTTCGATTGGAGAGGGCAGCCGGGGAGACGCGAGGGAATCGCGGAGCAGCTCGATGACAACCGCTACGAATCTCCGGCCGCGCAGAAGAGGGGGGATGGCTTACGTGGAAAGCGTTATTCACGTGTCACCGGCTTCGGGATTATTACGAATCACTTTTTCCACATGAAAGTGAATCCCTCCGCGTGCACGCGTTTCACTTTATCGACCGAGCTGTCTTCCAACGGTGTATCCATTGACGCGACGCACTGAAGAGAATACTTGTCCGATTCTAGCTCGCCATTGCTCGTTCTCCAACTTGTTGAACGCGTGCAACGTGTAATTTCCTTTCTTTCTTTTTTTTTTATAATCTTTACGATTAATTTTGCTAATCAATCTCATCACGCTCGTTCGTCGTACAACCTTTAATTTCGCCGAGCGAATCGATTAAAACGCCCGTCAATGTTTTTCAATAAAGCGTCACGAGAATAATAATAATACCGTTGATACGTTGCACGATAATTTCAATCTTACCGACTGAACCGGCTCTTTCTTCGCATATCTATTATTTTTTTCGCTTATCTTTAATCCTTCTCCGGCTATAATAATAAAATTGTTATTATTCGCGTAGAAAGTTGCGTCGACTCGTTGACCCGTCTTATCTCAATTCCTGTTTTTCTGCGTGACGGAAATTTTGATACGATCGTTCTCAGAGAAATACCAATCAGGGAGGGAGGGGGGAGTGGAAAAAGGGATTCGGTTGTACAGGATCGATAAAGTAGAAAAAGAAGAAAAAAAAAAATAAATAAAAATAAAGAATGTGGAGAACCGAATGTTGAAACGATATAACCGTGTTGTATCCCCTACACGTGGTTTCGCAACTCGAAGGGTGGCGAACCACGCGGAATAAATGGCTCGGTTCACCTAAGAAGAAGGATATACGAATTCCTTGCGAACGAAAATTCTTAGGAGAAGAAATTTCTTCTTTCCTTATTTGGCGATTTCAAATTATTTTGCACGTGCTTTCAAAAGGTTATTCAAAGTGATTACAAATTGAATATATACACGTGTATATTCAATTATGTATATATTAATAAAATTAATGTATGAATTAACACACTTTTCGACTTATCGACTTGAACTCGATAAATTCACGTTTTAGAAATGCGAATTGTCTACGTCTTTTGTATTCAAGATTAAGAGATCGAAAGAGAAACGATAAAAGTATATTTTAATAATTGAATTTCCTATCCTTTTCTGCGATTACGCGCCAAGCGTGGACAAGGAGGGTAAACAAAGTGGAAGATAGAGATAGAATAAAAATATCGAAATCAGCGCCATCTTCAGAGCGAACGAAACGCAGAAAAAGAGGGAAGAGAAGGATAGAGATAGAATAAGAATCGACCGCTAGCGCCATCTCTCAACCGCTTTTAAAAAAATCGAGAAAATGTCTTTGGCTCTCGGGAGATAGCGCTGACGATTGTCTCTATCCTTTTTCCATTACTTTCTATCCTCTCTTGATTTCGATATTTTTATCCTATCCCTGTCCAAATAAACTACTCCGTTTAAAAGACTCCGATGCATTTTATTATTTTCTTTCCCCAACCTATTATTATACGCTTAACGTTAAATTTATGTATCTCGATCGTGTCGAAATAAGTATGAAATATCCACTTTCAAAGCCCTAACAGCTTATATTTTTACAAAGCACGAATTACAGAAATGACAAGCGGTCGCGTCTCGGATCGGAAGATTGAACGGCACGTGATACGTCTCGGGTAAGGCGACGTTGCCGCTAACCAACAACCTCACCCTCATGAATGAGAAGCACGCGCGCTTTACACGCGTATGACCGCGCCATTCGAGAAACGCGTCCTCGAAAGAGGGTGAAACGTAATTCCTTCGCACCACGTGGTTCTACACCCACGGGACCTACTTTACCCCTAGAGTAACGACATGACTCACAAGATTTATAGCTTTCTCCGAATTATCTCCACTCGTTCCAATCGTTCCTTCTTTCCCGGAATAGGCCAAATTTTCCCTTTTGAAATGTGTACGTACGATCAATTTAATTCGATCCAATAAAAAATTTACTTTACCTGAGCTTGTCGCCTCTCGCAACCGCAGTTCCTCAATTTTTCCAATTGCTGCTCGATCAGATAAAACGCTGCGTATCCCTGACTTTCCGGGGACAACGGAGAGCGATCCTCGTCCGGCGATCCGAAACCGGAACTTTTGCTGCTGCTACTTTTAATCGAGCCTCCCTTCGCGATTGTCGATCCGTCACCGTTGGACGGTGACAAAGGCGACAAAGGCGAGCCGATACCCGAGCTCTCCGAACTAGAATTCACGACACCGCGCGAACCAACGTATCCCCTCGTTTTCGGTTTCGGGATCAAGCTTCTCCTTCTCGGCGCCTTCGATCTCCACTCGTACGATCGTTCGCACAGCCTCAACCCAAAATCCTTCCTCGCGTTACTCGTTTTCCACGATTCCTCGCCCGATTTAAATCCAATTCCTCCCTTTATCCCGTTCGAAAATTTTTCCTCCTCCCGATCGGTAAAATAGGAAAACGCTCTATCCTTCGAATCGCACGTTCTCCCCTCCTCTTTCTCCACTTCATCGCACCGAGTATCCTCTTCGCAAGCGGTCGCGGAGGAAGGAGGGCCGCGCTCTGTTATTAAACCGTTTCCATTGTCGTTCACGGCTTCGGTCCGATTTGATTCGCTCGAGGCGAGGAATCCGGGCACCGCGTTCCGATTTTCGATCGGGCGTCCATCGATCGATCCCAAAAGCGTCAACCCGTAACCACCCACGCAATCTTTCACCTCGTAATACTCCACGTTCTCGAGGCGGCGATCGGTCGAAACGGGGACGGACGTCGTCGTCTCGAACGAGACGGGCCTCCTTCGCACGGTGCCCGTCTCGTGGCTGGGGGAGTCCCAGTCCACGTGAAATGTCCTTCTCTTGCGCGGCGTCATATCTCCTTTTTTTACTTCACGTCCGTGTCGAAGCGGAAATTTTGCCGGCGTTTGGGCGATTGCGGGTTGAACGAGTAGGGGGCGCGTAGAGTGAAACTTGAATGCAACGTCTCGACGCCCATTGTTTATTATTGCGTTTTTCTTTCTTTTTTTTTTTTTAATTATTATTCCACCGATTTAAGAACACGGAAAGGGATAAAATAATATAACATGGAAAAAATGGTTATTTATTTTATATCCGTGTCGATACGAAAATTCTCTCGACATTTCTTCATTTTTGTCATTTTTTTTTTTTTAACAAAAAGAAAAATAGAAAATTAAGAAACACTATTCGTTCTATTTTTTCACTCAACTAAAAAAATTTCACATATAAAATTATGTATGAAAACACTTTGCAAGTATCCAAGTTGCTTCGATTCTTCATTTTTGTAATTTTTTTGTAATAAAAAAAAAATAGAAAATTAATTATGATATTTGTTTTATTTTTTCACAGTTTCACTTAATTAAAAAAATCACACATATAAAATTATATATAAAAATAAGTATTTGGAGCAAGTATCAAATTGCTTCGATTTTTCATTTTTGTAATTTTTTTTTTAATAAAAAAAAAATAGAAAATTTAGAAACACTATTCGTTTTATTTTTTTACTTAACTGAAAAAAATCTATTTGGAGTATCCAAAGTATTAAGTTTCTTCGATTTTTCACTTTTGTAATTTTTTTTTAACAAAAAAAAAAATAATAAAAAATTAAGAAACACTATTCGTTTTATTTTTTCATTTAACTAAAAAAAATCACATATATAAAATTATATATGAAAATAAGTATTTGGAGCAAGTATCAAATTGCTTCGATTTTTCATTTTTGTAATTTTTTTATAATAAAAAAAAAATAGAAAATTAATTATGATATTTGTTTTATTTTTTCACAGTTTCACTTAATTAAAAAAATTATACACATATATAAAATTATATATGAAAATAAATATTTAGAGCAAGTATCCAAAATATCAAGTTGCTTCGATTCTTCATTTTTGTAATAAAAGAAAAAAAAAAATAAAAAATTAAGAAACACTATGATTTTATTTTTTCACTTAAAGAAAATCACAGACATATATAAAATTATATATGAAAACAAGTATTTGGAGCAAGTATCCAAAGTATCAAATTGCTTCGATTTTTAATTTTTGTAATTTTTTTTTAACAAAAACAAAAATAGAAAATTAATTATCACAGTTTCACTTAATTAAAAAAATCACACATATAAAATTATATATGAAAACAAGTATTTGGAGCAAGTATCCAAAGTATCGACTCACTTTGATTCTTCATTTTTATAATAAAAGAAAAAAAAATAAAAAATTAAAAAACACTATGATATTTGTTTTACTTTTTCACTTAACTAAACAAAATCACATACATATATAAAATTATTTATGAAAACAAGTATTTGGAGTAAGTATCCAAAGTATCGACTCACTTCGATTCTTCATTTTTATAATAAAAGAAAAAAAAATAAAAAATTAAAAAACATTATGATATTTGTTTTACTTTTTCACTTAACTAAACAAAATCACACACATATATAAAATTATTTATGAAAACAAGTATTTGGAGCAAGTATCCAAAGTATCGACTCACTTCGATTCTTCATTTTTATAATAAAAGAAAAAAAATAAAAAATTAAGAAACACTATGATTTTATTTTTTCACTTAAAAAAAATCACACACATATAAAATTATATATAAAAACAAGTATTTGGAGCAAGTATCCAAAGTATTAAGTTTCTTCGATTCTTCACTTTTGTAATTTTTGTAACAAAAAAAAAAAAAATAGAAAATTAATTATGATATTTGTTTTATTTTTTCACAGTTTCACTTAATTAAAAAAAATCACACACATATATAAAATTATATAAATAAAACAAGTATTTGGAGCAAGTATCCAAAGTATCGAGTGGCATCGATTGGCTCGTTCGATGGGAAAACGAAAAAAATGTGGAAGATATTCTGGGGGGGAAAAAATCGGTGGTTCGACTCGGTGGTCGATGAAACGGATAAGAGGATATTTTTGGGTTCTTGCACCGGGACAATGGATGCACTTGGCGAGGGTGCCTCGGGCAAACTGAAACCACCCCTTGGCGCACAATCACCCTCGAGCGTCGGATCGCTAGGAAAAGCGTGACGAGGACTACTACTAGGCCAACAACCCCCCTATCATAGCTCCGGGGCTAAAAACTAATTACATTCGGCCACGGGGTTGGTGTATGATCGTACACATATTGCAACACTCCCAATACGGCATTATGAATTCCACGAGACACCCCCGATATATATATATACACGTAGTACAGGCCAAACAAACCCCTTTCGATTCTTTTTCCTTCATTTATTCGTCCGAGGATAACTCTTTTACCAGCGAGAGCAAACAAAGCTGATTTCTCCCTCCCCCCTCCTAACGTACGCACACACTTCAACAATGACGAATCTCCGTTGCGAGAGCGCGAAACGGATGAAGAGAGAATGTTTCGAACGCTTGGTATTGGTATTTGGACGAAGGTATAATGGGATACCTCTTCTCCCTTCTTTATCTCCAATCTTATTGCTTTCGAGCGACGTGAACGGTCGGGAATACCATTTGGATAAAATCTGGTCTCCGTCCAATTGTCGTAATGCCGGGCTCATCCCCTGACTTTTCATCCGAAGCGTGAAGGAATGGAGGAGAGAAAGAATATAATGGTCCGCGATGGACGAGTTTCGTTATACGGGCGTGATGCGGAAAAAACGAGATTGGAAATTTAACGTATCCGGGGATAGAAGCATCGTGGCATCGTCCGCGAGAACCGAGGCACCGAATATCTCGGGTAGATTCGTGGGTAAAAGGAGGGAGGAATGAAACGGTGGCTTTTTTATCGTTGAGACGTTAACAAGGAAAATGTCGAGAGAACGGACTGTATTTCATAGATATGACTCACGCTGCGAGCGAATGGTCATAACGGTTCAAAGAAGAATCGAGAATTCCCCTTGTGTCTTAGAGAAACGAACGATCCGTGCCGAATCTTAGTTTCGAAACAATACGAAATTTAATAGTTAAAGAAGAGAGTTAGAATAAAGTTAGTTCGATTTATTATTCGTTCAAAAATGATATATGAAAAGCGAATCAATTATAATCAGCTTTTTCGAAAATGCAAAAACGAAGAAAGAAATTTTTTTCTTAATATTTCGATCAATTAACCGGTTGATACGCGAAAGAGGAGAAGAAGGCTTTGTGGAAGCAGAAAAAAAAGAAAGAAAAAAATTCGAATCCACTTGCGGGTTGACCACAAGCTCGTATTAACGAATGGGATTTCGCGGGTCGGAGCTTACAACTTATAATCCCGACACATCCCGTTATAGGTTACCCGCCCAGCCTCGTCCGAAGATTAAGCTTGCACACAGGAATAAGCATCCCCACCCATCCGTGGCACTCCGCATCACTTGCCAATTCCCCCCACTCTCCTCGTCCCCTTCAATCGGCTTAAGCTGTGCACGCGTGCATGCGTCATTTAGTCCACGCTTCGCTCGCATAAACGCGTACGATATTATACAATTCTAACTAACAATATTGGCGCGATCGAACGGGCAAATTGAATTGGAAGGGAAACGAGTCTTGATAGGAAACGAGCATTTTCCTACGCGCACCCTTCCTACGTGATTAGAATCACGCGTCGCGATTCGAATAATTAGATTGATTTCAATCGTAATTATCGACATTTTATATTTTCGTGCGCTAATGAATGTACCGTAGAACAATCTGTCTCGTGGAGAGCGATGAATAAAGAAAGAAAGAAAGAAAGATTTAACGTGATTTGAAATAAATGTTTGTATAGGTGAATCTTCAATTCGCAGCAATCTTCAAGCAATGAATATTTATACAATTCATCATCCTATCCTCATGATATAATTATAAATTTTACAGCAAATTAAAATAATTGTGTAATTGAGATTATTTTTTTACATAGTTTTTAAAATTTATTAAATTATTGATTAAAAATTTTAATTAACATTATGCATAAACTTATTCTGAATCGGTAATATTGAGAATGACAGTGAAATAAGTGAATTGGATTTTAAAGCTTCCAAATCGTAAAACAAAAATACATTATACTTAAAATGTTATACGAATTTTGTGACAAATCTTGAAGTAATGTTAAGTTTAAAGTTTCTCTCTTTCCCTTATTACGAAATTTTAAACGAATATTATTATTTTTCTCCAAATTGTGCAAATAGATTGGATGCAAATTTATCGACAATCGTGAAACGCTCGACGGATAAGCGGTGCTCGACCGAACGAAGGTTAAGTTTCCGACTTACCGACCTATCTCGAGAGATGGAGCTTTTGAAGCGCTGGACGAAAACGGAAGATCGAGCCTGCGAGGGTAGCTCGAACGAGCTTACGCGCGCTCTGCTCCCACTATGGATTTGCCATTAATTCAAACCCCTGGGAAACTTTTGTCCGGCACGCGCGCACCCTCCACGTTGAAACTACCTGCCGCTTTTCGAAAAAAAAAAGGATACTGGTGGATACCATTCGGATACCAAAAAGTAATTTTACGTATGCTTTTTTTCTCCATCGATAAAGAGAAACATGGGTTAAATTTCATATACGCGTAACAAATATTAGAAATTAGAGAGAACAAATGATGGTATCAAGTTAGAAATATACAAGAATTAATTTTCAAATAATTTCGATCGAATTAGTAATTGTAAGCAATTTGATAGTAAAGCAAGCAAATTATAACTTATTAACCGATAGATGATACGAGTTTTCTCCAATTTAGTTTATTTTTATCCTTCGAGGCAGATATCGATCCAATGTCGTTTAAATCTAGCGTGAAAATGAAATCACGAATCGGGCATCTAAGGAGAGGGAAAAAGAAGAAAAACGTGGCGTTTTTGATACGTTGCCTCGCGATGTAACGTTTTCGCGTCGAGGAAACGGGACGAAACGTGGGGGGCGGATTTTCCCACGTGGCCGTTAGATCATGCGCATCCCGAGGCGGGAAATGTTTGGTCCGTGAGCCGCGTTTATTGCGGCCGAGTATTACCTTGACTCGTGGAGATAGGGGAATGGAGAACGGCACGTCGAGCAGGAGGGCATTACCAACGGATCGACGCTGGAAAAGCGAAAGTTCGCTTTAAACTTTCAAGGGGATCGTGCCTCTTGCTTTTACCTTTTTTTTTTCCCCTCTTTTCGAGCTTTTTCAACCCGTATCGCTTTCTCTTCTCCTTAACGAAGGAAACCGCGTTAACAGGTCGCAGATCTGTGTTGATAAATTAAACTCCCCCCTTCCCCATTTCATAACACGACGCTTGGAGTTGACTGACGAATTAAAGCCAAATTAACAGAGACAAGATTGATCGTTTCGCTAAAACTTTTTCCCCAAAATTTTATAATTCCAAGAAATTATTTTAAAATCTCTCTCTCTTCGTTCTCTCGATAGAAAATTATCGATAACATCATTCGGTACGATATAATATTCGTTTTGTTTTAATAAATTCGATTTATAATTATATCGATATTACACGTTTGTTGCAAGGTTTATCGTTACAGAAATATTATCGAGTTAAAACGCGACTATTAATTTCCGCAAATGGAATCGTGCGTTTGAACGTTTCGCAAAAAGACTAATTGTTCGAACAAGATTACGCTCACGCACGTACGTCAATGCCGCCGCTTCGAAACTGGAATTAATTAATCTTGATTCTTGGCCCCGTAGCGTGTTTATCTCCCGCTAATATTCAATTTTTCATTTCGCATTCTCCAATGGTCATTAACACGCGAACAAGTGGGTATCGAAGGCCCGTTATAATACGGGAAAAGGATAAGGCGGTTTTATAGTCGTATCGCTGTCTTTCCCCCGCCGACCCTCGTCCTCCCTCGCGTCGCATAGTGTCACGCATGCCTCCGCTCTCTCTCTCTCTCTCTCTCTCTCTCTCTCTCTCTCTCTTAATTCCTCCGCTTTTCGAGTATTCGCATGCACGTTTCTTCTTACCTTTTGTCACGATTCGATATAATTCATACGTTCGCAACCGTTATCGATCGATGTCCCATTAATTCCATGATGTTTGGTTTTTAGTTTCAGATAAAAAAAAATAAATAAATCGACATATTAGAATTTTAACAAAAGATATCTTTAACCTTCTTTTATTACGCGTTTTCCAATTTATCAAAGTAAAGATACGTACAAAAATTTGTCAATACGTTAGATTACAAAATGTCTGGCTACGGATTATCTTATTCTACTACGATTTCCTTTTACGCGGGAAATTTTCAAATTCTTGTTTTATTCGATTATGGATAATTATTATTAAAATTAATTAACTGAGGATTATTAAAATTTTCTTGATATGTAAATATGTATAAAATAGCTTTTTACATTTTTTTCGCAGTCTGTCGGCATCTCGAAATTCGTAATTTCATTTCGAGGTAATTTCGTTGCGAACTCGTGCCTGGAATATCTTACTAGCTTGTTAAATATATTTTTAAATCCCGAAGAAATTCTTCTCTTTTCCTTCATCTTCCATATATGAAAAAAAAAAAATTCTATATAATTTATTTGTAAATATTCGTATATTACGATATTATAAAAAGAAAAAAAAAGAAAGAAAAGAAATTTTATTCGATTTATAAAATTTTGAAACTCTAAGGGAGTTCCTCAAACGTTAAATCTCATACGTTGCTGCTAATACGGAGTCTATACACGGTTTCACCATTATCCTGTCCATTATTTTTAATTGGAAATTATGAACGGACAGTAAACACGGTCGAAAAGTGTACACATTTACACTGGAATAAAGTACAATTAATAGTACTGTGTATATAGATACGGAGGAAAGGATTCGAATATCATAATTTGGAGAAAAATCAATAAATCTTATTTATCGATAAATTATTTTATTTTTTAAAGAAGAAATATTGCCGTCTTACCGGGCGATTTAAAACGTGAAATTCCCTGAAAACACGCTTTCATTAAACTGATTGGATAGAATTGGGTGAGGAGCGCATGAAATTTTTCTTAGGGCCGCGATATTTTCCTTCAGATACACTTTAGATACCCTAAAGAAGCAGCGTTACTACTTAGAATTTGAAACAGCCAACCAACCCAGGGGTCGGAACGTTACAGCCGCTGTCACATAAATATCTCGAAACCCCCTGAATTCTGGAGGCACGGGTGGTTCCAACCACCTCGTCCAAAGTCCTCCTCGCGTAAAGTTGCAGAAACTCCTCCACCGGTATTGATTCTCAATTCTGGCGACAACGTAAGCGAGGACCGGGAGTGGATTCACGAACGAGTGAAAAAAGGAAAGAAAATAAAAAAGAAAGGTCGAGAAAAAGTTTTCAAAACTTTCCGCGACGCGAGCAATGTTTCTCTTCCGACGAAATAACTGACCAACGCGTTGTTGTCGATCCTCTTCGAACTTTATCTTAATTGTAATCAAGATAAGAACTCGTTAACCGCGCGACGTTAGTTTTAATGCGATTAAAGTCGTAGGCCGGTCGACGCGGTCGACGATGTTTTGCACGGGACTGGAAGGAGAGGGGGAAAGGGGGCGGAGTTTAGAGCGAATAAGTTTGGAACTTGTCTCTCTCGAAAGGAGGTGTAATGGAACGGATAGGGAATTCAAAAGATTCCAAGTTTCAAAGTTTTAGCCAGGAGTTTAAATTCCCGATTAAAATTATACAAATATATTATTCATCGCGCGAGTTCTATATTTAGAGGGAACAGTTTAACCGGAGAAATGTTAACAGGAAAACAATAAATATAAAATGTACGGATTTAACTGAATAAGTATATTTAATTGTGAAGAATGTATCGAAGCGAAACAAATAGATAGCAATTATGAAATAGTGATGCTATTCTATATATAGTAACATTCAATGATAAAACCACGAATAAAATTTTAGTGAAACTTTAAATTCTATAACAAGAAAACTTTTTTTTTTTTTTTACATTTAAATTCGACGAGATGAATGAATATTTTCGTCGACATTCGTCGAATTCGTAATTGGATAACTAACCTCGATCGCTTCAATTCCCTTTAAGTTAAGCGGTTTTAAGGAAAGAGGTTGGTAATAATACGATAACAATATCGGACACGAAAAGCATTTGACCCGAAATTCGAAGAACCACGCGGGAATAACGTGGTCAGATGTGCCCCTTGGTAGTGTTACGTTTCACTTAAGTATGATTTATGGACTGGAGAGGGAATAATTAGCGGGGTGCATATGTAAACTTTTTCTCTCTCTCCAGCGCTGTTGATACAGCAATTAATACCGACTTTTGATTTATTACCCTCGTTAATCGCGATACGGAAATATTCTTATTCATATCTTTCCCGTTCGTACAAGCCTGATATATTCGAAACCCGATTAAGCAGTTCCAACGTGACAACTATTTTTCCCTTTCCCCTCGAAATCGAAAGAACAAATATTTTTCAACGAAATTTTCTCAAACAAATATCACAAGCACGCTCGAAAACAAACGAATGTAACGAGTCTGAATGGAAAATTGTGATTATTCGAGAGGACTCTTTTTATTAAAGAAAAGAAGTATTGAGGGGGGATCGAAGAAGAGGGGGAACAGCTCGCGACACGTAAGGCCTACCCTTAATCGCGATGCGTGACAGGGGTACCGTCGAACAACCCCGGTAATATTAATCTTCGATTAAAGGCTTATCGTGGCACGTGGCCACGGGCGCGGAAAATTCGGCAACGCGAAAAACCCGGGGGAGGGGCGGGGAGGGCGGGGAGGGAAGCTTATCTCTCCGTTCCTTAAAACCAAATCTCTCCCGTTCTAGCGTTGCGCGATTCGGTGAAATACTCTCTCTCTCTCTCTCTCTCTCTCTCTCTCTCTCTCTCTCTCTCTCTCTCTCTCTCTCTCTCTCTCTCTCTCTCTCTCTCTCTCTCTCTCTCTCTCTCTCTCACACACACACACACACACACACACACACACACACACACACACACACACACACACACACCACACACACACACACACACACACACACCACACACACACACACACACACACACACACACACACACACACACACACACACACACACACACACACACACACACACACAGAGAGGAATATTTATGCGTTAGAATTTATCTATTTGCAGAAAATAATGCAGGCATCGAAAGACACACACACACACACACACACAAATTGGAATATTTGTGTGTCGAATTTATCTATTCGTAGAAAATAATGCAGGCATCGAAAGATACACACGCACACACGCACGCACGTACACACACACACACACACACACACACACACACACACACACACACAGAGGAATATTTGTGCGTTAGAATTTATCTATTTGCAGAAAATAATGCAGACATCGAAAGACACACACACACGCACACACACACACACACACACACACACACACACACACACACACACACACACACACACAATTCAAAAGGTTACGTTATGTGTCACAAGCTTTATCGGATATCGAGAAGAAATTTGTGTTTGGCCAAAATTTCAAAATAACTAAAATTGGACGTCGAAATGCAAGCTTGACATTTGGGCAGGAGAGTAATTCGTATATTAATATATTATAGTATTAGTATATAGTATAGTAGTATATTATACGCGTAAAATTAAAATTTTAAATGTTCTTCCTAAAACGTTTACGAAATACAGGCGGGGAATTGATCGATAATTGATCGGCCGATAGTTTCGATAGTTGAGAAATATATTTCGTAAATTTATCGAGAAGCGTTTATAAGTCTCAATTTTACAACCGATACGACATCTTATTTTAATTTGAATCGTTATAAATTATCGATAAGTTTTTTTTTTCTTTGGAAATTAAGCTTAAAATTGAGTGATTACTTCATGCTAGGAATTCAGAAATGTGACTCGAGTGGCGAGCGATTTACGATAGGTTTCCAATTATCTCGATGATCGATAAGTGCGCATTTGTGAATGGGTTCCTCAGATCTTTCTATCTCTTTATTACGAAGCGTATAAAATCATTTCACGTCAAGTAACGCACTCGTCACGCTCGTACGTCGTGTAAAATCATCTCGAGTTGTTGCTACTTCGCTCGACTGAAAAACTCGTGCAGCGCAAAAGAGTGAACGCACTATTAATCCTTTCTTTACTTTTTGCCGCGAATCGACGTTTGAACGATTACGCAATCGCTTTCACAATCGATTTCCCCACGTGTAAAAATCTCTATGGAGAGGAGGGGAAGAGGCCAAGCAACGTGTCTCCCTCTTTCCATCTTTCAAAATGTTCGTGAACCGATTCGAATTTACTATATATATTTTTTTATCAAGCATTCCAACCTACATAACATTCTTTCTTTTTTTTTAACTCACATAGAATTGAGTTTATAGTATCGTTTGATCCTGTATATTTTTTTCCATTAATTCTTCCGTCTTTAAATTTATCCTCTACTTGAACTTAATTAATTCTATATTTTTCACGAATTTTCTTCAATTCATCGAATCCATCCATGAACGAACAAAGAAAAGTAGAAACTCGTAACTTGAAATCTCGCACGACCGTATCTCGATATTCCGCGATATATCGACGATACAACGATAATAACCACCCTCCTGTTCCGCGTGTGCTCAATATGTTATGGGAGAAACACGCGTCGAGGGTATCGAGAAAGAGAGAGAGAGAGAGAGATATCGAAGCGATTCCGGAACGATGGTTAGGTCGATCCTCGAATGGTTAATCGATGCCTGACCAAGCAAACCACGCTCGCTAGGGCATTCACACGGAGCGATATTCCACTTTCTTCCCCACGTTCCTTCCTCTCCCTTCCGCGATAACTTTTACCTTCTCGAGAATCTTTCTTCGTATTCCGCGATCAAACCAACTTTCTTCTTCAACTCGGATGGACGGATGAATCGAGCAGGTACGTAAATATCGTTTCGAAACTCTCTTGAAACTCTGAACGAACGTGCGTGTACATTTTTCTTCAACTCGGATAAATGGATGGATATCGAGGTAAGTATCGTTTTAATCGAGTTGAAACTCTGAATCGTGCGTATACATTTTTCGGTGAACAAAGCAACAAACTTTCTTACCAACCGAGTCAAAACTCAGAGTCGATAAACTTAGCAAAATAATTAATTTTCTTCTTCGATTCGAATGGATCGAGAAGGTAGATAAGATAGTTAAAACAGGATATACGTACGTTTTTCGGTAAATTTAACAAAAGAAATAATCGGGCGAGGCGACGAAAATTAATTGAACGAGATCCGCACGAGAATGGGTTCTATTTGGCGTGGCGCGAGGTCGCTGTTGTATCTTTAATTATCCGCGCAACGGAGGTATCGAGGGATTTTGGCAGGTACCAAGAGGGTCGCGAAATGGTGTATCATCTGGTCCTCGTGGCCGGGGCGTGGCCGACCCTCGACAAAATCTCTTCATCTTTGTCGTTCGAAGCAGTTTGTCTCGTCCGAGAGGGGAAGGGAGAGCGAAGAAATCTCTTTCGCTCCACCAAAACGAATTAACCACGCCGCTACTCCTTTCCCTTCTTCTGGAGAGAAATAGAACTGGAGGAAAGATAAGCTCGAACTTAAACCGAACGGTTAAACTTTCGGTTCGCTCGTATAAGTAGAAATGGTTCGCTTGTCGAGGGATAACGAACGAGTGGACGCGAGAGAAGCGAGAGTAAACAATCGTATACATTTCAAACACGAGCGCGATGCTCGACTACTCGGTTCTAACGGTTTCCAACGGTCCTCCAACGATGGAGCAAAAAACGCGAGGAGGGGCGATAATTTCAGCATTTTGTCATCCGCACCGAGTCCCTCTCGACGTGTCGAGGGAGCCACGGAAGGCGGAGAAAAAAAAGTGGTGGGGCGGGAACGGGCGGTGCGGAGGAGCGGGGCAAAGTTGAAGCATTGGCGCGGAAAATTATCCGCGGAACGAGGAGCAAGGGGGAGCGACAAGGTCGCGATCGCGTACACGACGGACAGCGAACCTGGGTCGGTAATATTAATTAAGACAGTCGTTAGGAAAAAGCGGCGAGCCGGGAGCGCATTCGCGTGGAAAATTATGCTCGGTACGCGGATAAATATAACACTTTATCGCAGTTTGCCAACTATTGATACTGATGGTCGGGATTATACACGTTTTAATACATCTTGGATATCAATAAGACGAACATGATATTTCTTCTCTTAATTGTTAAGCAACAACAGTATTTATACCTTTCTAAAAGATATATTGTATATTATTAGTGTTATAAGCGTCGATAAGGAAGTTTTGAATTTTTATTTGGTAATCTGGAATTATAAACTCTATTACGAAGAATCTGATTAAGGAATTATCATTTTCATTATATCGGTTATACTAATTTAATTCCATTTCATCAGTTTGAAATAATTAAAAATTTTGTCGGGAATTTGTATTCTCTCTCTTTTTCTCTCCGTTTCTCTTTCTCGAACGGCGCGGTCGAAGAGCCGTATAAACCGAACACGCGACAGCGAAAATTTTTCGTAAAGATTTTTCGATTTCGATTGCATAACGGGATTTGATATTAATTCGGACGGCCGTGTGTGTAATTAGAGATTATCGATTATCCGATTAGTCGATTTGCAAGTTTAATTAATAACCAGACACGGTGCCGGATAGATAGTATATATTATATCGCGCCAAGATCGTAATTAGTTGACTAATCGAGTTTAATGAAACTGGACTGTTTATGGATATTTTGGTAGGGAAAAATATAACGAAATATCGTGAAGGAGGAAAGAGAAAGAAACTTTTGCGACTCGAAATTTAATTCGATATTCGTTCCATCGAAAATTTACGCACACGCGTATATTACAGAATCACGGAATTGGTTCGCGCAATTTTGCTTAAATTCCCAACTTTTCGATCGTCGTTTGACGTCGTTTCTTCGAACGAATTTATTCGAAACTACGAAATCGCGCTTACACACCTTTCTCTCTGGATTCTCCCTCGAGTTGAGAGCAGGCAGGAAGTAATACAAGGTCGCGTACACTCGAACACGTATAGGATTAACCCCAATGATGAAGAGGGAGAAGAGGAGTGAGTCGCGTGTGACGATATCGGAGCTGCCGCGTTAATTACGTTAAAACTCGTCGTCGGATACGAATTCGCCACGTTTCGCCGCAGGATGGCGTTACCTTACACGTTCCTAATTTTCCATATACGAACTCGAGAAACGAGTAACGTACTTTCTAACGAACTAGAAGAAGAAAAATACGCGAGATGAAAACGAAAGATATTGATATCCACGATTCCTCGTCGGATGAGGTATCTTCGTAAAAAAAAAAAAAGAAATATTAACCGTCCCGTTTCGAAAGAAAAGTGAACGTAAATATAATTTTCTCTTACCTTGATGGTCTCTTGAGGGGAGTACCTCGCAGAGCGCTGTGCTTGAGCCTGTGCCTGCAGGCTCATCGCTGTATCATATCTGCTACGCTAAATACTCTGAAAATAAAGAGAAAAGAAAAATATTAAAAAATATTCATCCTTACTAAAAATCTTAATAATTTCTCACTCATTTTCTAGTAAACAGATCGTAATCAAATTAATAATTAAGAATAATCTTTTTTTATTTAGGAAGAGGAAAGGAAGCGATTGTTCTCCCGAATCTGGATAAACCCTGAAACAAGATTCGAAGCGAGGGGGCGGGAGAAGGGTAGAGGGTTGGTTGGCTGGCTGGTTGGCCTGTCAATACGAAGAGCTACGTGACCCAGCTACCAAATGACACATCCGGCCGGAGGGACGAAGTTTCTCGTCTCTTTTAAGAATCCCTCCCTTCGTTCTCCTCGTATTCTTTTGCAACGAAAAACTCGATATTTCGCTTCGATATTTTTTCATCGGTCAAATTTTACGAAATTTATCAAACAAGAGATTACGATCTCGAAGAATTCGATCCAAACGAGAAACGGAAGGGGGAGGAGGGGGGAAATCATCATCAAAGAGACTCGACAACTCGAGATTTGCGTTCGAGAGTATCTTTCGTTGAACAAAACGAAAGAGAGCGAGGGTTCGATCTCGATTGCGCGTCGACAAAGGAGGGGGGCGGGGGGGAGAAAGAGAAGGAGAGGTGGATATCCGGCGAGCGACAAAGAGAGGGCGCGGTTCTCGATTCGCGATCACGGAACGGTAAATCGAGCGAGAAGCGTAATTAATCGCGGTGAATTTGTCGTGATTAACGAGGCTCGCGCTTTGTCCCCGCGAGTATAAACGCCGCTAATGCGCGGCAAATGAACTTCGCCTATTAGCCTATTATCCCGCCTATTCCCTATATAATCTCAACGCATAAATTATGGAAGCTTTACGAATATTATGTAAAATATATATATATATATTTTTATATATAAAACGGTAAAAAAAAAAATTTCGAATATTTCGCCTCGCACGAACTCTCGAGAGTACGAGAGTAGTTTTCACCCGTGAATTTAATTATATTATTAATTACTTTTAATTGCATGATTAATTACACGATAAAACGATTTCGTGTAAAATTTTTGTATCTTGATATTTTTTACGTAGAAAGAAAATTTGTTGAATGGTTTTCACGATACGATATTTAAAAAAAAAAAACAAACGCAAATAAATATTGTTCAGTTCGAATTGAAAACGTTGAATATTCATTTTATATGCAAGTATCGTGGTAAAATTATTTTGTTATTTTATCGAGAGCGAATCTTATAATATTTTTCGTTAACGTGTTATTCTCATTTTTCATCTTCTTATACTACATCTCTATTCTTCTTCTCTCTATATTTAATTTCTTAAATGGAAATAATTTCGTTATTTAATTTAACAAAAATCAAACTCATCTTCCCTCCAATTAATTTTATTATTCAGTGCTTGCAAAACTCGAAAACTTTGAAAATAATATTCCCATTGCTGTTAAACTTGAACTCTACCCATTCGACAAAAAAAAAAAAATCGATCACAATATCGTCTCCGTTCGAATCAAAAATATGGCCGAGAGTTGCCTCTAAGACAGTTATCGCACAGTCGAGATTTAAAATTTAAAAAAAAAGAAGGAAGCAACAATTACGATAAAAATTCATTAATATTTGAAAATCGCGCGAGAATAATTCGTATCCCTTTGTTTAACCTTGCACATCGATCGAAAACGTGGACCGATGAGGTCGTTAAAAAAAAATCAATCACAAATAAATATCGTCTCTAATCGAAATGATGAGAGCCTAAGAGACCGTACCACGTGACAATCACTACAATTCGAGTGGAAAGGAATTTAAATTTAAAAAAAAAGAAAAATTAAACAACAATAAAAATTCGTCAATACTTGAAAATAATTCGTATTCCTTTGTTTAATCTTGCGCATCGATCGAGGTTGTGCAAGGATCGAAAACATGAAAAAAAATCAATCACAAATAAATATCGTCTCCATTCGAATCGAAATGATGAGAGTCGCCTCTAAGAGATCGCATTGTATTACTACAATTCGAGTGAAAAGGAAAAAAAAATTAAACGATAAAAATTCGTTAATACTTGAGAATCGCGCGAAAATAATTCGTATCCCTTTATTTAATCTTGCGCATCGATCGAGGCTGTGCAAGGATCGAAAATGTGGAAAAAAATCAATCACAAATAAATATCGTCTCCATTCGAATCAAAATGATGAGAGTCGCCTCTAAGAGATCGCATTGTATTACTACAATTCGAGTGGAAAGGAAAAAAAAAAATTAAACAACGATAAAAATTCGTTAATACTTAAAAATCGCGCGAGAATAATTCATATCCCTTTATTTAACCTTGCGCATCGATCGAGGTTGCGCAAGAATCGAAAACATGAAAAAATCAATCACAAATAAATATCGTCTCCGTTCGAATCGAAACGATGAGAGTCGCCTCTAAGAGATCGCATGTGACAATCACTACAATTCGAATAGAAAAGAAAAAAAAAAATTAAACAACGATAAAAATTCAATACTCGAAAATCGCGCGAGAATAATTAAGATTAATCCGAAATTAATCGTCGAATTCGTATCCCTTTATTTAACCTTGCGCAAGAATCGAAAGCCGATGAAGTCGTTAAAAAAAATCAATCACAAATAAATATTGTCTCCAATCGAAACGATGAGAATCTAAGAAATCGTACCACGTGACAATCACTACGATTCGAATGGAAAGAGAAAAAAAGAAAAACGAAAGAATAATTCAAAGTTAAGATTAATCCGAAATTAATTTAAGCTCGCGCATCGATCGAGGATTGCCGCGCAAGGATCGAAAACGTGGGCGTAAAAGGAAGGCCGATGGGGTAACGTCGTTAGTTTCCGGTTGGTCGTACGCACTTCCATCCCAGTCCCAAGCGGCAACCCCTCGCGATGCAGCGCGGGGGTCCCGCGCGCTGTCTAATGAGGCTCGACACCCGCCCTCCCCTCACCGGCCGCACCGCGCCATAAACTTCGACGTTCGAACTGTTGAACGTTGCACGTACACACGGCCAGCGGCCGAGTATGTCTCTCCTACCTTTTTCCCTTATCTCCTTCCCCCCCCACTCCTCCGCCCCGCCACTCGCTTCGCGTTTTACCCCCACCACCGCCGCCGCAGCCGCTGCCCTCCCGCCCCCCCCCACTCCTCCTCCTCGTTTCCCTAAAACGGAGTTGCGCAACTTCGGATATGCGATACATTACGCAACGGTAAATAGATTAACGGTGGAGAAGATTAGTTTTCTGGGTCATCAGTCTCGTTTAAATCGGGCATCGAGATAAAAATGATTACGATGAGAAAGATTTTACTTGCGGTACTTGACTTGATACGATATATAATAACAGAGATAATCGAAAAACATCGTTGCGATTAATTTAACTCGGAAGGAGGATTAAAACAGCGGAAAGTAAAATATTCGAGTCTCGAGTGCGACTTTCTCATCAACCGAGGCGGTGATCGAGGCCTCGAGAAGCCGTTTAATTGCTCGCACGATCGTGGAATCGTGCAATATAACGTATTTCTTACTATATATATATATATATATATTGCTTCCAATTTGATTTATTTTACATTCCGTTTAATTCTATCAATTATGTATATAATAATCGAATTAAACAATTTGCGTGTAGAAAATATTCGAATAAATAAACGAATAAACGAATCAATAATAATAATAGTGGAAAAAGGATGAAAGAGGTAAAGAAGGTTGGAATTTGAGGTGATTCCCATAACAGTAGCGCTACATCGGTATGGGGGTTTTCTGGTATGGTGTCAGGGGTTCGCGTCTGACAGTGATCGAGAACCGCGATGCTATCTTCGCGGCTCGATAACGACCAGCGGAAGTATCGCTTTAATCACTATATCCGAACCCCGTTCCCTTGCCACACCACTGGATACCAGATCGTTTCTCACGTAACCTCCTCCACCCCCTCTCTTTACCGCGTTTCTTAACATTTACCCATTTACCAGTAGCAATGTATATACATATAACAGATAAAAAGATAAAATTTCCAAAAATTAACTCTAAAAAGGAAGGACGTGATCGTAAATTAAACGTAGTCCCGTTTAAAATAATCGTACGCGAATATTTTTCGATCCGATTCGGGGGGGGAGAAAGTTTTGTCGACGCGGAAACTAGGATACAAACGCGCGTTAATTTCATAGAGCGTGGAAGAAGCTTGGAGGGAGGGACAGGAAGAGAAGGAGGTGGAGGAGGCACCATAAGGTCTGGAAGGCCCCTTTTGCTATCGATCTGTCCCCACTCGCGGCGATTCTACGCTCCGCCGTGCCACACCATGCATCCCCATGGAACACTATATTGTTCCCACTCGGTCGCCCGCTCGCCCGTGAACGTGTTTCTCCTCTGTGTTTATGCGTTTTCGCACGAGTGTTCGTGCGCGCACGCATTCTACCCCACTTACGTATTCGTGGGCAACACACGTACGCGTGCATTTGTTTCCATGGGTAGAAAGCATGGACCTACTCTCACACCTGCCTTTAACGACACCGTTACGTCACGACAAGCAACGCAACACCACCGCTGTAATCATCCACCGGATACGTATCCGGATATGTACACGCGGTGTATTACGTTTGGAAAATGTTTTCGATAGTAAAAAACGGGTATGAGATTACATGAAAAAAAATACGAATTGTTTGCACGATCTTTGGCTTTCAGGATCGATTTTATTTGAGGATCCATCTGTCGTGCCTTGTACTCCTTCCCTTCCGACGTGGACATATGGTATTCTCTATTTTTCATAGCGTCGTACGTGCACACGAAAGAGAGGAGAAAGGGAAAAGATATTCGAAAGAGGAAGACGGATATATACGCGGATATATACGGAGGATGGTAGGGAATATTGGTCAACGTTGAAAGACGAGGAGAAACGGAGGAGGAGAAGCTTCCCCGAGAAAGATTAATATCTCTATCGGAAAAGTTCAGGAGAGCAGGCCATTTATCTACCTACGCGCCCTGTTCCATTTCTTCCTCTTCTCCTATCCCTTCTCTTCCTCAAATCTTACAAAGACCGTTCTTCTTCTCGAGAGAGAGAGAGTTTATTTAACCGTCCAGATTGGAAGAAAAGGAGACGAGGAAAAACAAGGGGAAAGACGGAAACGGGTATTTTCATAAGAAAATTCGATTTGACACTTGCAGGACAGTTTGGAAGTAGCGGGGAGATTTCTAATAAATTCAACGAGTAATCCTGTTTCATTCGAAACGACAGCTTCCAACGGAATATTTTATCGCGTCCGATTGGTAAGGAAGATTCCAACTGGAACGATTGCACAAACTAATTACTAAACTTATAAAAAATATTAAGTGTATTAAATTTCCGTTTATATTAAGTATGTTTATATCAAGTGTATTAAATTGTATATTATCTTTCTTGTATGGAAGATAAAATGAAAAAAAAAAAAAAAAAAAAAAAGAAAGGTGACGACATCATCGATCCTGAATAACTAGTCGGTAAGTAGTGGCCCAGCCACGGTTGAGCGTGAGTGGAACCGAGCAAATTACACTCTATCTTTATCTTGACCAGCGTTTGTATTCTCAACCATGTTCGATTATGCCACGACACACGCAACGTCTCGTACTATAATCCTAGAAACCTTGTTACCCTCCGTTCGAATAATTCGTAAATGCAAAACACGAAACACCGGTTGCATAATCGTCATCAAATCAAATACCTTGATCTTGACTCGAAATAAACTCGAAAAGATTTATAAATATAGATATAACGTTTTCTCTATTTAATCTTTTGGCGAAATCAATTTCTCGGCTGATTTATATATAGCCGCTGTCGCCGATGTAATTTATATACGGAATATAAACGGTGAATTTAGTAAATATGTATACACAAATAATCGCGATAACTTTGCGAGATTGTTGTTGAGGGACCACGGGCCATTAATAAGCGTGGACGATACGAGGACCACCAACGAAGGAATCTCTTCTTGTATTATGATTTAACGGCAAGGTCAAGCGAGGCAAACTCGTTGACCCCTTGTACTCGAAAAATTCCTTTTGCTAATATCGGCTTTGAATTTGATTCTCTATCCTACTTTCCACAACGTCATAGTCAAATATTCAATAACATAGCACATTAGTAAAAAAAAATACTAAGGGCAATACGCCTGACAATTCACCTCTTTACGTATATCCTATTACACTTCTATTCCATTTACACCGAGCACAGTAAAGCGATGCACACACTTTTCTTACGAGAACATTTCTCAGGTGAGATAGCGCGGAAGTGCATGGTGTGTTACACGAAGCGTGTACATTTGTACGGATGTCTTTATCGCTTTATGAGCCCCATAAAGTGCCGTTGTCGGCCGAACAGACTTTGTATCTCCATTGTGCATTGCCAACCACCAACAGGGAACGGGAAGGAAAGAGAAGTTTTATCCATTGTTTATGCGCTTCATTATATGTATACCATTGTCGTTGATTCCGACTCTTAAATGCGTGTAACGTGGAACGCAACAATCTGAAAAAGTGAAAGAAAGTGATTTATCAAAGGTATCGCGTGAAGGAGGAAAGATTTGATAACGAGAATCGACCAAAACTCGTGAATTCTCGAGAGATTATTAACGACTGATTCGACGTATAATCCGATCCACGGTTAACGCTTCCACGCGACAGTCGCGACATCTGTTACTAACCTTAAAATTTAAAAATGTTACTAAACTTAAAAATAAGACGATTTTTCGTCCATTTGACGAATTATTTTGAAAGGAAAATTATACTAGAAAAGTTCGTTTAAGAAAAATTTCTTAAATGAAATATCCTAGAGTGGAATCTGAACGTTGTCGAGTATGATTCAACGACATTTTACCATCTCGACCGGTCTAACGATGTTATTGGCCATGTTCTCTCGCTATCGCCGCTATGGATCGTCGGCACGACAGTTTCCGTGCACTCTCCATTATGCCGTTTAAGTATCACAATTTTTTACGGATACTGAGAGGATAGCCAACAATATGGCCCGAAACAATGATTACGAGCACAGGGTTAAGGATAGGAGAGATCGCAAGCCAGATAAATCATCACAACCTTTACATAGCGAATCCCATAAACTACCGTTACCGTATCATTTAGTATTTTATGATTACATACGTTCTCCGTATATAAATTCTCCTCGAAACAATGAAACAATTTTACTATTTTCTCGAACTATAGTTGCAATAACTTTCGATATTTTTTTGAAATTCATATAAAATTATTAAATACAAAATTTAAAAATTCGAAAAATTTCCCAATTATTGTGCATGCAAGTTACAAATTATATTTCTTCTGAAATTTGTATTATTTAAATGAAAATGACGTCTCGTTATTGAAGAAAGGGATAATTGATGAGAAGAAGATTTTGCTATGCCAACAGATCCTTGTCTCGGTTGATAAGATGACAGATCATAGAAACACACGAGACGAAGTACTCGCTTGCGATGCCTTAGGAGAAACGAGGAGGCAACGCTATATTCATCACTTTCAATGTGCGCATGCGTTAAATACGCACGGCAAACACGCTAACCAAACCTAACTAACAGTCGAGCGAACAAATTAACGTTGATGTGTTAAGCGTCCGCAGCTTGTATCGAATTGAAAAAGATTATATTCTCCAACGAAATCATATTTGAATTATATTCCATATCTATAATCATATCGTTGAAATTGAGATAATTTTATCGATTCGTTCGACGATAAAAAAAAAAATCAATACATTTGAAATCTCTCATTTCGAATTTAAAATTAAAAAAATTAAAAATAATTAAAAGGATCTTGATCGAATGAAAATTATTTTTCAATTATTTTCATCATTCGGGAAACGCAGTGTATTTGCATTGTTTACACGTTTCTTGTGCTTGAAATGAGAGCAGCAGGAACAAGGCCAAGTCAACGTCGTGTTTACGTTCGATGAACGTGCAAAAGCAAACGTGACCTGCAAATCAAACATGTTAGATTCGTTTAAATCGAAATTTTGGCCTAAACACTTTTTTTTTTAATTTTCGTTGTAAAAAGCAAAATTATTTTCTTCGCGTTGAAAAAAACTTGTATGATATATCGTACAATTTTGGAGAGATTGGAAAAAAAATTTAACGAGATATTTAAAAAAAAAAAAAAGAGAAAACGCAAGAAAAATATTTCATAAAATATTACATTGTATTAAACCTTTGCAAGATGATTGCATATTGCAATCATCTTACGAAGGCGTCGTTGACATGAAAAAGATTGTACGTCACACAGAGAATTCGCCAAATTTGGTAAGATCAATCGCTTTCGGAAGACGATGAACGCATGTTCACTCTCCAATTATGGAAATATTCAATATATATTCAGAATATAAAATACGAAGGAATAAAATAACGATTATTTATCAACTCTTTCTAATTAATCATTTTTATCTTTTATTTGTTTGTTATAGAATGAAGAAAGTTTATATCGTTATAAGTTATGTAAATAATTTACTTCCATATATGCAATTTGATAATTGCAACGTATCCGAAAATAAATACAATAATATTGAGTAAATATAAATTTAATGACTCTTAATATAAAATGTATGTAATGATGAATAATAATAAATTATATAAATAACTTACTCGTTAAATAACGTATACATTATATTCGTAATTTATCATCAAAAATATATCCCTTTAATTCATACGCGATCATTAACATTAATCGATATTGCATGCCAATCGGAGCGTAACAATATTTTTACCGTACATTTGCCATCGACTTTATATCGAAGCGATTTTTCGTTCGAAACCGTCGAACAAAAACACGAATTCAACGTATAAATATCGAAATCTAAATTACGAGCTATTTAATTTTAATAAAATTAGATTTAAATAATGAGTAAAAAAAAAAAATGCAAGTTGACAAATATTTACAAGTTTATGATAAACTTTGCACGAATATTGTATATCATCGGAATATAAATTTATAATTATATGTTTATGTCAACAATTATTATATATTGATATATGTACGCATTTTTATTATTTCCGAAATACACTAAAACTAAGAATTTTGTCCAAGAGCTAATGAAATTTTTGAAAAAAATTACCTAGTTAAGTTTTATTCAAAACATTAAAGTTGTACAATTTATAAAATTTCTCACCTGATGGGAGCAGCATTTATTGCTAGTTATATTATGCACTATAAACCTTGTGTTGCGAATCTTATATTGTCAACTATTACTGATATGTATTAATTTCTTTGTACACACTTATACGCACACACGCACCTGTTACGATATGTCTAGTTTACAATTTGATAGAAATCTTTTTCCCCCGTTAAAAAGCATAATAATAATAATAATGGCAATGCGAAGGACGGCTTGTGTTAAAATACGAAAGGAAAAAAAAAAAGGATAGCGATGGGACAGCGAGAGAAGCACGAAAAAGGCGAGCTGCAGGCCGCGTGCCAAGCAGCCACCCTTACAGCAGGCGCGCGAGCCTACTACTGAACTTGCTAGACTGATTGCCAGCCTCGCGAACCGGCACATTCGCTCGGAATCACTCGTCTCTCACGAACGTCGGATATAGCCCACGATCATCGTCGCCGAATTAATTTCGAAATAATCGATCGATTTCTTATTTCAACAGATCTTTAATTTAACAAATCATTGTAAGTGTTATCATTACAATGAAACTATTAATGATAATTACAAATTTAATAATAAAAATATTTTTCCACAACGATTAGAAGATAATTAATACGATTTTCAAGCCACTACCGCATACCGTTGTGCCTTCAACGTATTCGATCAATCCTTAGCCATATATATATATACTATTCAAGCGGTAAAATTAATTCAGCTACGTATTATTAATTTTTTTTTACTAAAAAAAAACTCAGTCTCTATATGTAAATGTAAAATCGGTCTCTCTAAAAATGGATAAAAAAAATTATAAAAATATATAAAAATATTTTTGATTAAAAAATTTTATTAAAATAAAATATTGAAAATTTCAACAAACGATTCTTCAACAATTTCGAAAATAGTATAAATATATCGAAAGAAATATTTTCAGGTTTTCAGGGTAATTATGAATCAAAATTTTGTAATGATTTTTATCATACTTATCTCTTTTAATTCATATTTTACCAGAAATAAAAAAAAGTACAATTTCAACGGATCGAAAGTATATACGCGTGTGAGAAGAAAAAAAAAAAAAAATGAAAAAATGAAAAAAGAAGTAAAGGAAATAACAAAGGTACCAAATTTATCGTATGTGTGTGTGTGTAAATACATATACACGTATATAATAATATAAATAATGAATTTCATATATTTGGCATAAATCACTTTTAAATTTCTATAATTCTACAGTCAGTGCTATCCAAACTGAGCTTTTTATACGGAACTTCATCTTCTCGTTCTATCTTCTACAAGGATACTAATTGATGCGCACTAACACGCACGCAAATATACAAATATCTTTTGAGAAAGTATCGAGTATCATCATCAGTTTGTTTTTAAAAAATGAAGTTCGTAGAAAAAAATTAAAAATGATTATATTACATCAAATCTCTATTGTCTCTCATTGTAAGAATGGTGTTGATAGGTTAAAAGAAAGAAATCACGTGAAAAAAGATTCACTTATGGACAACACTAACTTATACGTATAATATCGCGTATACATTTACGAATTAATTGTGCTTACTTAAAAAATTACAATCATTATCGTCTACATACGAATCAATCCTAGTACGAAATCTTGTGATAAATTAATTTTTTTATGCTTACAACTTACAAATTATAAGAACAAATAATATAATAGTAATATTTAAATAATATTTTATAAACTTCTTACTTAATATATATATATATATGTACATCCTTATAGTAAATAGTAATAATTGCATTAAAAAATATGGAAATTGTAGTGGGGTAACCATAAAAGTATTCTTCAAGCGACAAAGGGAGAAAGATAAGTGCAAAATTTACAATCCATAATTTCTATAAAAATAATTTGAAAAGCATCATGTTTTGAATCAATTTTCTTTCCGTTTACACTGTTCATCAGATATGATATTTTCTAAGATTCTTTTCTATTTTTTTCCATCATCATCTAATTATCATCACATTATACTTTTATTGCTCTTAATGTAATACCACGCACCAGTACTTTATAAAAATATTCATTCAAGCAACGGTTGAATTACTTTTGAGCAAGCATATGTAACAAGCTACGCAAATATTATTTATTATTATCCACTCTGTCGCCCTCTGTCACTTGTCACAAGGATATTTTGCGTTAATAATACAGTTCTCACCTCGTTTCTACAATTATATTCATCTAATTACTTATGCCTTTGATAAGAACAAAGCAATTTCTACATTATAGTTTAATTCAATACTTGATCTACGTACAATAATAGATATCAAATATAAAATAAAACTACTTAAATGCATTTGGCATGTCTTGTTCACGTGTGAAGCTCACCTGTTCTAATCTGAATTATTGATCTATTGATATCAATCTCTTCGATATTTAAGAACAAATGCACGTCACATCCATGGTTAAATAGACTTTGCACTTACATTAAAATAATTATTATTTAGAAACTTTGGACTCTTTAGCGGTTTAATCCCGCATCGATCATGTGTAATGTATAAATATATCTAATTATCATTTTTCCATTCGGCCATTAAAATTGGATTTAAAAATGTTAGATTCGACGTGAACACACTGCTTGTTCAATTTGCTTCTACTGGCAGCTGTTGTACTATCTACAACTGAGCTTCGACTTTTTTTTTCTTTTATAATCATGTTCTAGGCTGTAACACTATGTTTTTTTTTTTTTTTATCTATTTATATCTCTCATCCGATTATCTTACCAATCTTTCTCTTCCATTTATTTTTCTTAACTAATCGTATATGATCTTTCTTTCAAGAATTGTAAAATATATTATAAGCTGAATCTTTCTGTTTTCCTTTTTTTCATTGTACAATTCATATGTAGAGTTAAATTTTCTTTACAAATTGTTATGATTTTTGTTCAAACAAAAATCATTTTCTCATTTATTATCTCACTTATTATTCAAATCATTTTCTATAAATTAAGAATGAAAAACAATTAAATCTTTGCTTTATATTAAATGTTTACTATTAAAAGTAATACATCACTATATACGTGATTTAGAAATTTCTGATGTATTTACTTTTAACTTTTTGTAGGAGATTCTAATACTTCTATTGCTGACTTTTTTTCATGATTATATAAAAAGAATTTTCTGTATAATTTAATCACTATAAAACCTCATTTACACAACCATTTTTATATGAATCACATACATTATTTTTTTTTTTTTTTTTTGGTTCTTCATCGTGATAAAAATTAATATTTTTAAAGTTGTCATTTAATATTTTTATATTTCGCGTAAAATTTGTTCTTATATTAATTGCGTATGGTGAAACTTATCTAATATTTCATTGTTGTTATTGGAATTATTAATTATTACCAATAAATAATTGCATCGCTCTTTTTTAAAATAATAAATTTTGAGATAATAATATTTGGTAATAAAAAAATTAAGTTTTTAAAAATTATTATCGGTGTCTATTGTATTTAACATATTGTATTTAACAATACGCGAAATATTATTAATTCTAAACAAAATTCTTTATTTTATATTGAAAAAACACTCGAACTGAATTGTCTTTACAACTCACAATTTAAATTGTAGAAATATTTTGATATCTATCTTTCTCTCTCTCTCTCTTTCTCTTTCTCTATATTAAATTATCTATTTGCACCGACAATTAACATCTTTATGAATACTGTTCAAACAAGTTTCACTATGCGATGGTTTTTTAAACAACGATAAACTTGGTTTTCATATTAATTGTTTATAAGATTGTTCATTATTGAAATTGTGAAACAATCTGCACTAAGGGACACAAATGTTTTTCAATCATCAATAAAATTTTTGTTATTAAAGTCAATTTCAATTTCATATAACTTAATTTTTCTCAACTTTATCATAAAATAAATCAATGCTTTTTGATTCTATCGACGATAAAACTTCACTTCGGTTGTTTCTAATATCTGTTTTGTTATCAGAAGCATCATCAACTTCATCTTGAGAACTATCACCTCGAATTGGATTTTTGTAGAAGTCAAATTCAAAAATTGCCAATTTTATCGGCTCACGCTGATACCAGTGTTGCTCCGGCGGGTTGGTAGGTGTTGATGCTGTGGTCTGCTCGCCTAGAAAGCTCTGCTGATATACAGAGGCGGGACAAAAGAAAAACAAAAGCTCTGCTACAGATACAGCAAACTACTACAGAAGCCTTCTTAGCATTTAATTTTTAATTTTAGCCAAAAATATGAAGCCATGTAATAGCCGAGCATTATTATCTTGTGTGACAATAAATTTACATTATAAGCAAATTAGTAGAAAATTATGAATAATTAAAAATTATGAAATTCAATATTATTCGATCAAAGAAAGAAGACTTCATTGTTGCTACACTAGAACAATTTCCTTATATTACTTTCAATTAAAAAAAAAAAAAAATTATAATAAATAAAATGAAATAAAAGGACAAGCCATGCAAATTAATAAAATAAGTTTTCTATCATAAAACTAACGTATAATGACAGTTACCGCTAGCCATGGATGATCAAGTACGTCTTCGGCACCGAATCTCAATTCAGGTTGCGTTTGTAACATGTTTGAAATTAATTGTTTAGCAGAATCTGAAATATCATCCCAAAATGGAGATCTAAAATCATATTGACCGCTCAAAATACGTTCAAATAATTCTTCTTGCTTATTTTCAGGAGAAGCAAATGGTGGAAAACCACAAAGTAAGATATATAATATTACACCAGCTGCCCATACATCAATCTGAAATGGTATAAATTCATTTTATCTTTCGTATCTTTTTAAAGATATTTTTCTTTCAGACTGTTTTAATGATATTTTTCTTTTTGATTAGAAAAATAATGTACTTTTAAACCGTATCCCGTTTCTGCAAGAATTTCTGGTGCTACATATGTAGGTGTACCACAAACTGTGTACAAAGGTTCCCTTACAACTTGGGCAAGTCCAAAATCACATAACTTTAAACATCTAACATGATTTCCATCCATTTCAACTAAAAGATTTTCAGGTTTAACATCACGATGTACAATATGATGTGAATGTAAATAAGCTAATGCAGATGTTAAATGTCCAATCATTACACTAGCTTCACTTTCCGAAAATTTTGTTGCTGCAGCAATAGCATCAAACAAATCACCACCCTAAAATAATAATAAATATAAATTATTCT
Organism: Apis mellifera; assembly: GCF_003254395.2. Lineage (NCBI taxonomy): Eukaryota > Metazoa > Arthropoda > Insecta > Hymenoptera > Apidae > Apis > Apis mellifera. The sequence goes on from NC_037640.1 coordinate 13,255,854, forward strand.
ATCATTAATTTTAATTTCTACGATTTATAATATATATATATATGCGTGTATATAAATAAATGTACTTTTACAAGTTCCATGACTAAAAATAATTGATCGGTAGTCTCTTGTTCTGCGATCAAATTAATAATATTTGGATGACAAACTTGTCGTAAAATTGATACCTCACTTGCCCACATTGTTTCTTTACCTTGACATTTATATTTATCTACAATTTTCATTGCATATTCTACACCTGTAGACCTACAAATTATTTTTTTATGAAATTTAAAATATTATTTTTAATTATTAATATTTTATATATAATACTTATCTTATAATACTTACTTATGAGAGCAATGCCTAACAACAGCAAAGTTTCCCTCTCCAATTACATGTCCTACTGCATAATGTAAACGTAACGGCTGCGGTAATATGAGTGAAGAAGGACTAGGTGTCCGCACTTGTGGTGTAGTAAGCACTTTTTTACCAGATTTACGTGGCATTCTTGGCATTGGACCACTCTGTCTTTTTGATGTCCATGGACATCTTCGAAAGCTTTGAACACTTTTAGATTCTTCAAAATCTAATTCAAAATCTTCTTGATTCGATTTTTCAGGACCATAAGCCACAAAGATGTCATCATTTTCAAAAAATTGTTCCAAAGAGGTAACTTGTTGTCCCGAAAGAGTATAGACTTTTCTTACTGCTCCAGAATCTAACTTAACAGCTTCTGTAATTGCTTCCAACGCATGTTCTAAGCTTGGAGCATTTCTTTTATTTAATAAAAGACGTACAACTTTACGTGGCTTTGTACCATGTCGAATTAATGTGATTATTTTTGCTTTTACACATAACGGTATTGCACTTATTTGTCTACCAGTACCTGCTGGAGATTGCGGTAGTCCAGATAAAGAACTGCCCCTTCTTACTTTAGTAGATGAATATTCCACTTTTTTAAAAATTTCTCCTTGTCCAGAAACTACATAACATTTACCATCTTCTAAATCATTAATACTTTGAACTTTCTTCCCATCCATGGTATATATTGCTCTAACACCATTAGGTAAAGTGACACTTGATATTAAAGCTCTTGTTAAATCTGTAGCTAAACTATCAAAACTGCGATATCTTTCTGGCGTCACAGCCATCACAATACCAGTATAAAACTTATCTCCATTTCTAAAAAATCTCACTCTTTTTGCTTTCTTGGTTGGCGGAGTTCTAAGAACATTTAAAGAATGTCGGGAACTAACATCCAACATTCTTTCATCTATGCTCATTATAGTAGTGGAACTTAATTCTCCACTTCCAGAAAAATTGCTATCACCAGATGGTGAAGCACCTTGACTCAATGGTTCTTCCATCATCCTGAATATAAAATTTATAAATTTGTAAATAATCTTATATATATACATATAGATACATATTAATATAATACATATGAAAATGAATATTAAAAAATTGTATCATGTAATATAAAATTATTATATTTAAAATAAAATTTAAATTTTTATACATTATTTGTGAAATCAAATTTAAAAAAATACGTACAAACAAATATATTCGCTGTTATTCATTAATTATTAATAACATATATGGATAATTTTTCAATAAATACAAATATTTTCTATTATTTTATTATCATAAACGTTATAACAATAAAAATGTAAGAATCAATTGTAAATCTATATAATTTAAAACATTTTAAAATTTCTATAGTTCTCATTATACGTTCAAAAATTCATGTAACATCCTGATAATAAGAATATTTATTTTTCTTTCTAACCTACTTAACCTTTCTTTTAACTACATCATTATATACACAAGTACAACACATGAATAAATACAAGTGCAGAAAGTCATTTGTTAATACTTCAAATTTAATAATTAACAAAAATCTTATATACACTTACCTGCCCAATGAGCAGAATGTCCTATTAAAAAACAGAAGAAAAGCCAAGTAATGAACGAATGAATCACCACTGAACTGACATTTTCATAGCAACCATGACGCGAATATTAGATAATAAAAGCGAGAAATCTCGCTTTCTAATATTACACTAATATAATTTTTTTTTCTGTTATATGTAAATCCCATACAATTTTAATACTTTCCGTTTCTATCGCAACTAATTTTGTTTTCTGCGCGCAGAATAGTTTAACCTGCCAAACTCTATAAATAAAGTGGCTTGTCAAAGAGAAACCGGAAGATCGGAACCGGAAGTGTAAAGAAATTAAAAGGGTGTAATATAAAAATGAATAACTGAATAACTTTTTCTCATTAACTTGCAATTAGAACAGATTGTATATTATCCATAATTAATTTTGTTCCGAAGAGGGAAGACAATATTTTATATACGATATACGTACGTTATATATTATATCTTTAACAAATAATAACATTAACACAATATAATACGTTATAAATTGTATTATTAATATATCTTTAAAATGTAATAATTTTGAAATAAGGTAATTAGGTAGAATTATCAATTTCTATAACGAAAAAGTTTAATTATTGAAATTAATTTAACAAATTACATAATAATTTATTAAAACTTACATTTATTAAAAAATAAATAATTATATAATAAATAAATATATAAAATTTTTTTTTACAATAATTTTCTTAAATATACCAGTATACCAGTATATAGTATGATATACTATATAGTATGACATATCATAGAAAGATAAAAATTTAAAAGTTAGTTCGTAAAATATAACATAACTATGGATAGAGGGCAACATAATCTTTAAAAGAGATTTTTTTTTTATCATTATTTATTTATTATGCTTAATAATATTATAAAATTATACATAATGATTTAATAAGTATATTAAATAAATTATTATATGAAATATATAAAAAAATTTAATATTATTAAACTATATGATATAGAAAAATATATAAAAAGATACATTCTTTAAGTCCTCTGATAGCCGTGATCGTCTAGTGGTTAGGACCCTACGTTGTGGCCGTAGTAACCCAGGTTCGAATCCTGGTCACGGCAATGTCTGACAAAATGACATTGTCACGGCAGAGGAATTTTTTTTTTTTTTTCACCCAATTCTTTTAATAATAAATTGATTTCAATTTAATCGTTAATTACATTTTTACACATTTATATATCGTTTACACATTTATCGTCAACCAACGCTATATCATATACGTTTTACTTTGTATAAATTAATATTTGAATTTAATATTATTTTAAAATAAATAATTACATCGCTATAAATATTTTTCTAGTAAAAGATTTTATATAATTAAAATATATATTATATAATTCTTATTTTACTTTTATATAATATTTGAATAATGCACACACAACACAATCCAATTTATAAGTAACCTAAAAAAACTTGAAACCATTTAAAAATAATGAAAATATAAATTAATAATTTTTATTTGTAAGTATTATTTATAAGTGTTCATGCATGTTAATTTCAATGGTTAAAACATGAATAGTTTAACGTGAAAATTTTCAATATGGAAATATCGAAATTTAATTAATAAAAATTCAAATTGCTTAAAACGCGATCTGTTGATCCGCACCTGGCAGTAGGATCAAGAGAAAGATAGATATAGAAGCGATCCAGACAGTGTTAGTAACGACACAGGGCCGTAGCGTGCTAGTGCTGAAGTAAAGGTGCTTAGAGTCGGTGGAGGGAGATTTCACAATAGCAACCGACCGTTCTCCAGAAGAGCCGCAGTCTCGCTCGGTGTGTGTTTCTCGGCAGTCATAGTTGTTGCGGGTGGATGTATTACGTGAAGGAGCGAAGCGAACAGAATCGCTCTATAGTGCGTGAAAAGCATAAGCGTGCAGTTTTCCTAATTCGATATAAAATAAAAAGGACAGAGACGAGTGCGGTGACCGAGGATGTCTCGTGAGTGAACGTGCAACAAGAGACGCCGTAAGTGCGGGTGTCCTCGAATTCGATTGCAGATCTTTAGACCGGTCAACGACAATGCGGGCGCGATACGTCGTGGCAGGTGAGTAAGGCCCCGGGCATGTTCGCCATTCGTGCGTCGTTCTTACTCCGTGTTTCTCTTTGCCCACCGCTACAATCCCTACGGCCGCTTTACAAACCACGATCCAACACACGAACGTCAATTCTTTCAGTTTCATCAAATTAAACGTAATTATTATTCAACTATCCGTTAGCAAATAATATATTTCTATCGTTATCGAGTTTTTATCTTTCTTGTGGCGGGTAACCTATGTTACATTGTCGTTCAAATTTATACGTGGATCAACGCAAACGATGAACTCGGTAGCGTTGAATTTATGACAGGTGGGGAGACCGCCCTGCCAAACCGTTCCGCACACCTGATCGTCTACCTGAAGTACTGTTACTTCTTCGTGTGTACTAAGATAGACTAAAATAAACTTTTGCTTTGCCTCATGAATATTCTATATATTTTTTAATCTTTTTGCCAAATTTTTGTATTTGTTTATTTTTTCCTTCCTTTTTTTTTCTTAGTATCCTTAATTCTTCTTCGATTTCTCCTAATCGTATATCCTTCCCACAAAGAAAATATTTATGATACACGTGATATTTCATAATTGTTATTGAACACAAACAAATGTATTATGCAAAATAACTATCGCTCGATCTTGCTCGGTGTGTTGAAATCTCCGCGACCGACATCGAATATTCGAATTACTTCGCAATTTTTAACTTTTTGTTATTATTCTCATTTATCCAAGTATCGTCAATGTTAATATTTCAAAGGCAAAGAAAGGAATTACGAAAGTCTGATCGATAATGTTGGTGCAATGACCAGGTAGCCTCATACGACTGGACATACGACTAAAGTGCTAATTTAAAAAAAAAAAAAAAAAAATACACAAAGATGCAATTTTTCTCTCTCTTCGAATTAAACTTTTAAGAATAACGATGTTACGGCGCAATCATTCGTGTGCAAAAAAAAAAAATAGTGGAAAAGTTCATATTTTCATTTAAGTATCCGTATTAAATTCGTAAAACAGACCAGTAGGAATATCGATCGTCTTGCAATCTCATTGTGATATCTTGCGTTGTTCAACGACTTCCCTTTTACTAATTCCCTTACGAGGATAAATCAATGCATTTTTTTTATTTCAACGTTCGTTAAATAATTATTCCAAATATTCATAGATAATTTTCCTTTTTACGTAACATAATTCTTTCGTACGCATAATTTCGTTCTCGAAACCTTTTAATAGTTTTGATCAACTTTGAGCAACGTTTAACAGATACGCGAGAACGTAAGTATCAATTTCAACGCTTTTTTCTTCGTTCTCGATCGATGCTAGACTAATCTAATCGATTCTTGAAATTAAACTTGTCTGTTCGAGAATTACTTCGAACTAAAAAAAAAAAATACACATATCTCGATGTTACGGGATCGTAATTTTTTCGTAAAAATTCAGAGTTTAGAAATCGTGCCGTCAAGCATAAAATTGAAACACATTCGAGGTATCTGGCTACTAGGATTTCCGAGTGAAGAAAAAACATACATATTTCGACTCGTCTAACGCAGGTGGAAGCCACGTCGGTGCATTAACGTTGATCCCTCGCTTCACGCTCAGGTGCGTGCCTCAAACGACACACGTATTCCACACACACACACACACACACTCACACACACCAACATACCTGCGCAGAACAGAGGTTCCACATTCGTCGTTATACCTGGTGGACGATGCTAGTCTTAATCATTTTTCTTTCTTCTTATCGTCAGCGTAAAAAGACTCGGCTAGATTCCGTAACAAGTGCATCGTTTTATTTCACGTCCAAGAAATTTTACCTCGTCGAGGAACTGGAGGCTACTGTTATATTTCCGATAGTTGTAATACAAACGTCGAATAAAATTTCCTCTTTCTAATTGCTCTTCGCTTCCCTTGTGAAACAACGTAAAAATAAAAATCAAAATTTGTTTCATTCGAGGAAATCTTATCGATCGAGTGCAATTCTTTTTATCGGAAGAGAAGATACAACATTTATCGGAATGTTTTATCGGTTGATGTAATAATTCGTGTCGCGAATTTTTCGCGGATGCAATTGTTTCGAAATACAAATAGATATCGAATTTGAATTTATTATTGCGAAAAATTCCCTAGATCCCTAGTTATTCCTAGGAAATTATTCCTAGGAATAATTTCATCGATCGATATTCGTACGTACGTTGTGTTCGAAATGTGGATGTGTGTGGAACTTGGCATTCGAAAAGAACGCGTTTTTTCGGGATCATCGAAGCGCGACCGCAACGGAGAATACAGTTTCTGCCCGTTTTATTTTATTACTCGTTTCAAATACAATTTTTACAATAACGATTATTCGTCTAAAATACACTAAATGACAAATTTTATTCTGCTTATCATTTCGATATTATATCGTAATTTTTTTTTACAATTGTTTTTGCAATTTATTTTTTTCTCTCCCTTTCGATTTTTTTCCCTCTTTACGTAAATGTTGTAAATTGTAAAGATAAGTTTAACGAAATAAATATCGATATCGTTACCATTGTGGAATGTCATAGAATCGCCGAGTTACATTCCTTTAACGGTAGGTTTGATTAACTTTACTGTAACTGTATTAGTCATTACTTCCTGGATTCTCTAGCTTCCTTATACGCTTTGTACGAGGTAAACCGTTTTCTCGTTATTATGCTCCAAACAATTTTTATCGTATATTATTTTTTTACATTCTGTTATCGAAAATGGAGGACGATGGAGGATGAATAAAAAAGATCGAGTCATCGCGTTAATCCCTAAATAACGATATTACACGTTTTTTTTTTTTTTTAACTTTAAATTATTATCGAAACAAACACCTATTATTTTACACATTCTTTTCTTCGTATAAATATAAATTAAAAAATTTAATAAAAATACGAAAATTGAAAATTTTTTTTTCGTATAAATATAAATTAAAAAATTTAATAAAAATACGAAAATTGAAAATTTTTATTCTTTTTTTCTCAAAGACTTTCCAAGTCTCGTTCGAAAAATGCATTCATTCGAAAGTTCTGGTTATTATCAAGGAATCAAGTAGTAGAAAAATTCTTGAATAGTCCTCGAGTGAAAGGTTTTTTTCTTTTCTTTTTTTTTTTCCAAAGAATTCATGGGGACAGGATACTAGCCAAGTTCTCATGGGCCATGTGCTCAACGTTATTGTCTTTTCTACTTTCTTGTCTCTGGTTAAGATTATTCGTAATCTTTTCTACGTCCACTTTCCTCCCCCCCCCCCTCCTCCAAAAAAAAGAAAAAACCGCAGTTTGAAATACGAACAATACAGCATTGTATACAGCTGTAACAAAAAATATATATTTTTTTTTATTATATCCAAATTAAAATATCGTTTGATCCATTTTATATCGTTTGCGAGTGGAAATGTTATATTATATTAGAGGTGGCTCCCTCTGTAATTTGATACGAATCAGTTAGTTGCGTGTTACATGTGTAACAATAATAACAATAATAATAATGTATGAAATAACACGAAAACTATGGCAATAATCGAAAAATAAAAAATGAAGATTGCTTCTATTTCATTCCCCTTTTTCCTTTGATACGATTTATTTCGAGTCGATCGAGCGTATATAAAGAACGATGTTCTTATCCGTCGAGTTTCGTCGAACATTTGTCAAATAAAACGGGCAACGTATTTTTCAACGTTTGTTTGTTTAACGCGAACGGTAAAAGTGTCGTATTATCGGCAACAAACAGTCGAGTTTATTGAAATTGATCGCGTATCGGGCGTAGAAATTTGCACACTTGTTCGCCTCGATTAATTAAATAATTCGTTCGCGATTATAATTATTTACGCCTCCTGCGATTCGTCGGATTTAACCAGACCATACATGACTCATCTATATACACATACCAATTAAACTGACGAACATATATATATATATATATATATATTCATCATTATACGCGACAATACACGAAATAATTTCCATCGATCGCACAAACGGAGCAACGAAATTATAAGGCGTACGGAAGAAAATTTTATCGGTAAAAGAAGACTCTGGCATTTAACGCTCGCTTCAATCTCGCTCTACTTTACCGATTATACCATATTTCGCGGATCGCGTGCTTATCGATGCAAACAAAAATGAAATTCACTTTTCTAACCTAATTCTTTTTTTCTTTTTCGTTTCAAACCTTCCTAAATCTTATTTGGATATGAGTGATGTTCGAGAGTCTGTTAATTTTCAGAGAATCGAGCAGTAGAAAATGTCACTGTGTTCGCATGCGCAACGTGTTGATCCCTTTCTCTCTCTCTCTCTCTCTCACGCGCACATCTCCACATTTCATTTTTACGATGGTTTATCGTCTCGGAAGGATGAAAATATAAGCCAACTCTCGTGCGGCAATGCACGAGCAAGGTTGTCGCGTGTGTCGCGTATACAAATATATCGTGTTTCCTCCAATCTTATTGGATTGGACTCTCTCGTTACATCGAAGAGGAAGAAGATGAATGTCACCTTGAAAAATACACAAATTGTTAATAAGAAGAGAAACCCGCGCGAAGATTAACGAAAGACTCTAATATTCTTTTTTTCTTCTTTTACACAATAGAAAAACTGGTTTTCTGATTGGAGCCACGTGTTCGGTTAAAAGTAGGGCAACGCAGCGTCTTGTATCCGCTTGTATCGTGCAAGTTCCGCTCCAAGTCGAAGCTCGGGGAGGACGACGTGGCCGGGAAATTAAGCAGCAACATTTGCAATTATGTATACCTCTTCTTTTTTTTTTGTAACGTAAAATGAGACACACGTTGAAGGGAGAAAGAAAGAAAAAGAAAAAAAAAAAGAAAAACCAAGTTCAGCGTATCCTTGTGCCACTTTTTCCCTCCGTGCAACCGTGTGCCAGATTTTATCCAAGTTACACACGGCTAGGGAATCGAAAAAACGCGATACAAAAATTCTATACGCGGATCGATTAATTTCCAACGATTGAATTAAAAATTCGTAATTGGCGCGAAAAGACGATTCAACGGCGATCCCGTTATACACATTCCCTTTTGTATTACTCGTATATACATAACACACTTTACTTATACTTTGCCGGTATCGATACGTTTCGCTTGGAAAACCGATAGTTCCCTTTGTGAAATCCATCCCGTCGGACGAAACTTCCAACGATAAATTCGTAAAACGATTTTCGTGAATTCCATTCACCGCCGTGTCACGCGTTCGAGATAAAGCACACTCGATATTCTCCACCACTGTTCGCTCACGCTGTTAATATTCGTGTGTATATATATATATATATATGTATATGCGTTATCTTTCCACGCGTTTGATCCATTTTATTTCGTTTCTTATTCGAAACTTACGTTTTTCCATTTTCGGTAATTTTTCCTTTTATTAATTGTTCGACAATTGTTGATTAAATAAATTTCAGCCATGGTCGAAACGAAACGCGGGTTTTCGTGGTAAAGAATCGTTGAGGTTCGTTAAAAACGCGAGTTAAGATAAAGGCAATATTCTTTTCCTCGCCGTTTTTTGCTTCGACAGTGTTGCGCGCTCTCCAATCTGCCCATCTCTCTTTTCCCTCGAGCATCCTTCTCTCATAGGCGATCGACGTCTATTATATGTTATATGTCTGTGTACACGTACATGACGTATATATGTGTGTATATATATATATATATATATACGAAAGAGTGATGGTACTCTTGTCATCGAAACACAAACCATGACGGTTTTTTCTCGCCGATATATTTTTCCTCCCCTCTTTTTAGAGCGTGTCATTTTTAAAAGTGAGAAAAGAAAACAATGGTAAGTGCGCGCGCGCGCATATACGTGCAAGGGAAACGTGTTATTATTTCAATACGCTCAGAACGTTGCCAACCAATCTAAATCTTGGCGTTATTACACCACCACCACCCAGTTCTTCCCCTCTTATCTATCTCTCCTCCCACCCCTATTTTCGTGTTAAAATATCTGGCACGTTACCAGATCGGTTATGATTAAAAACAAAAAAAAAAAAAAATCATCGTTAAAGATTAAAGACAACGTTCCACTTTTTGCTAGGCTGATTTTCTCATCGAACTTTAGTGAACTTTCGTTCTAAAATATTTAAGGTGAATGAAAAAATATTTATAGCGAAAAAGATGAGTGATCGGGCACTATTAGGGTGTCTAAAATTATTAGAAGTTTATTCATAAAATATTCCTTAAGGTGCGTTTTTATTTCGCTTATGGCTGGAAAATATTTATCACGGAGAGAATTTTTTAAAGACAGGAACAATCCAGTCCCCATCAAATGAACTTTGTTCGGATGAAATCCAGGCTTCGTGAAGATGCATATTTTGATAGAAAATCCAAGCCTCTAAAAAGGATCTTTTTCGTGTCGCTGGAAAAAAATCGTAGAGACGCGATTCATAAAGCCGTCAATAGCCGTGGAACTCAAATTTCGCGTCGATCGACATATCCTGATCGGGTGATTATGTACCGTTGGGAACGTTAATGGCATCCACTATCTCGTGGATTTTCAACGAGCATGGCCTTGACAAGGTTCGTATCTGCCGCTGCGGCCTTTGTCTCTCAAAATTCCCAGCTCTAAATCAATCGTAATACCATTCCCGTAAACTATAATAAACCTCTGCGATCTACGATATTATTTGCACAATTACCTTTTTTAAAGCGTAACACGCGGCAAAATATTCGTCTCCTCTGGCTATCCGTATCGAACGGTGTAAAAAAAGTTTTAAAAGAGAAACGTACTTGAAAGCAGCTCTGGGACGACTGGAACCGTAAACGGTTAATAAGATAAGGCTGCACGTTCGTATAAAAATAATAATACTAGTTAAAGTCGTTCGCAGCGTGGCGCGAAGGAAAGTTATAGGACACTTTAGATAAACGCACGTCGAATCGCGTCGAAAACAACGATTTGACGGTTGGTTGTCGTGGGTTCGGGTTGCGGTCACTGATCGCGGTCCTGCGCCGATCGTTCTGCGCCGAAGCTGCGGTAAAAGTTTATACCGTTACCGAAAGAAGGGGAGAGATGTCGTGCGGCGAATCGTACACGCGGCAGCGTTGCTCGAAACGTGCTTGTCCCGAGGCGTCACGCACAACCGGAAGCTCTAGTAACGCGCCTTTCGTTCGGGATTGCAACGATGCACGCCACGTTACACCAAGGCCGTTATTCAAATCTGCTTCTCTCGAGGACGAGCGACTTTTCTGAACGTCGACGTCGACGCTTCTTCCCCCCACCCGTCCTTTCGTCGCTCCTCTCTCGAATATACATCGCTGTGTAATTTCCACCGATTTTTATCTCATATCGCGTTATCTATGATTATTTTATGCAATAGATAACCTCGTTTAACTCATCCCAAGCGTACATATTACATGCTTGGATGAGAAATTTTTTTGGAAAAGCGTCCGCGTTTCGCTCGATCAGATTAAAGAGAAAATTTTAAAAGTGTCGAAAATGATAAAATAAAATTCTGAAAAAATTCTTGTTTTCAATTATCAAATTAATTTTAACACGCGTATCCTTTCTTTGTTATTATTTTTTTCATCGAAAATCTGCGTAAAAAAAAAAAAAATTAATCGAAAAGAATAAGTTGGAAAAAATTTTTCTCACAAAATTGTCGAGAAAGTTGGCTCCGTCTCGCAAACTCGAGCATCGCGCGCAAAGGTATTCTAATTACGCGTCATTTCTATTTTAAATACAAGTATAAATCGTATTAGAGAAAATGAACGAAATTCGGATCGTTTTATCGGAGAAAGTTGTTGAAAGCTCGTGTAAAAATGTTGCGATTTTACGATTTGTTTGACAGATTTCCGGATGAAAAAAATGGAAATTAAGGGATAAAATTATTTTAATGCCATCCCCTCCCTCCTCGTTGCATTTAGTTCCGCTTTCTAAACGTAAAATGTTGTGCACGACAATTTCCAATTCTAATTTCTTCTGTTCATTTGAACAGCATCCTCGTTTTTATACGTGATATTCGATGACACGTGGATATCGTTTCCTTCGAACGAAACCTTATTTTCAAGTTACAAATAAGCAATAATAAATACGAATAATATACGAGAAATATAATATTCCTCGTATATATCGCGTTTATTGAATTTTTCAAACGCAGTTTTCTTTTTTTTTAACTCCTCACCGGATCCTCTTAAACGTCAATACACACGATCATCCGTTCGCGTTATGCAATCGATGCACGTCAATCAAGGTGCGTCCGTCCACTCGTGGCAAATTGTGTACACGCGATAAAGTTGAGCGCGACGCGGTCTCGAATATTTTTATATACGCGAGAGAACGAGATTGGACACGCGGTTGTCCGTCATTACACCCGCAGCAATCTAATTGCAGAGTATATATTCCTCTCTCCCTTCTCTCGTCGACGCTCCAATTTCCCTCTCTTTCTCCCTTCAAAATTTCCCTTCGAATCCCTGACACCATCCTCTCAATATCGTCCCTCTTCCGTAATGCGTCCATCCACACAGGTCACAATGGAATTCGCGTTATCCTTGCGAAAAAATTCCGCGTAATGAGAACCGCTGCTCGAATGAATAAGATCCATTCTCTATCCAGTCCGATCTATCCACTAACCGATCACTAACCGCGCTCGGACGGTATTATTTATATCGCTGCAACGTAATTCGAGGGGAATGCATTTTTCCTGACGGATCCAGGATCCAGCCAGAACGCCACGGAAGAACGTAAATCAATTACGTTTCGTACGATCGTGTCCCTTTCCTTCAAATTTAACCAAACTCTCCTTCGTTCGCTCGCCACGATGCGTCGTGCCGTCGCGCAAGGCCGCCGCTACCGCTCGTATCGGCGAGGTATGGTATTACATAAAATTGTGCGGCGCTACGAGAGGCTTCGCGCGTCGAAAGTTGCCGGGTTGAGGTTGCTCGGTAAAAGAAATCGAAAGTTTCTTTCCTCCCGTACCTGTTCTCGTCTCTGCTACCGAACATCGATCCTTCGACTTTGGCGAAACGGTTATGCGAGATGAAACGCGATCCGGAGAGGGGAGGGGAGGGAAGGGGGGAAGGATTCCGAGAGATCGTTTCGAGGGAAAATGTGGAAGGGGGAAGAGAGGAAAGTTGGAGGGGAGGATGGCTCGGTCTCGAACGAAAATATCGTTTCGATTTCTCGCTCTCGACGGGTCGAACGGTTTTTCCTATTCGAGACGTATGCGGAGGCGAGGATAGAAACGAGCCGTGGGAATATATTCGCTCGGACGAAACGGATTCCGATTTCCATCGCGTCACGTTTCGAGCAATATTTCGAGTTTTAATATAAGTTTCATATTCACTCGAGACGATCTTCGCAACAATCTGTAATTAAAATTCGTTAAAATTTCGTCCTGTTACGAAGAAATATATATCCATGAATGTTGAATAAATTTTCGTGAATTTCAATTCTTCGCTACGCCCGATCACATCGAGACAATGTTTGCAGATTGCAGCAACATGGAATGCTATATAGGTGGATAGGTGGGCGTTAAGTGGATACATATCTGCCGTGTACTTTTTACGAAGGTGGCAACGAAAATGGACGGATCATTTACTTTTCTCACAATAGATAAAATATTAACGCAAATAGAAAAATGACGCTATATATAAAAAAAAATAGATTTTTGTTCCATTACAGAAATGGTGATACATGGTGATACCCGTTTGACAGCTCATACCTATTGGAACGAGCATGAGCTGTCAAAAATAAAAAGTGTTTGAAAACAAATTATAAATTACAAGAAACTCATTTCCAATTAAAATTATGCAAATACAATTTCCTCGACGACGATGAAAGAACGTAATTTACTACGTGCTTGACAATCGCTTTATTTCTTCGAAATTCTTTTTCTTTTTTTTTTTTTTTTCCTAAAAAATCAGAACACGACAATTTTATCGTAAGTATGATACACGCGTTAAAGATAATTCTTCGAATACGCGTTACATTTTCTCTTCTTCTCCTTCACGTATAGTATCAAGAACTCACCGAAATCTTTGAAATCGTTGACTTTTCCTTCCCTAATTGGTCTCGTGCTTGCCTCGCAAGTGTGCAAGTGAGCCACGAGGTTAAACAAACGCGATTAAATTCTCGTCCAGTTACTTTCCTTCGACGATTCTCTCTAGAGTTGGAAACTTACAATAGATTTTACGATAAAATATTTTATTCCATCCAATAATTATATCGAACTCGGTTGCGACTCGGTTTAGAAATTCCTTGCGTACATGCATATATACCCTATTACAAAACGGAATACGGAGGAGTGAGTCATCGAAAATGTAACCTGTTTTTTCCGCGCTTTATCTAATACTCCCTATCAGCGATAGATCACTTTGAATCATACATACATACACACACATCTCTCTTTACACATGCATATAAATTTGTTATACAGTAATTATATCACGATGTATATATGTATATTATTTTTTATTGTTGTTGATGTTACACGTTTGATAACACAACATTGATTAATCTTGAAATATAAAATGGCGGATCGAGAAAAATATGAGAAGGAGAGATAGATAAGATTGGATTTATAAAATAATAAAACAAAGCGTGCGATTAGCGAAAATATTTATACAACACGCGTCGAGATAAAAATTCTCTTGTAATTAAAAAAAATGTATCGATTTCCAAAATTCGTAATTTTTTTTTTTTTAAAATTACACTTTTAATTAATCGCTCCTTTGTCGAATTTTTTTTCCTTTCCTTTCCTTTCTTTTCAACATCTCTCGCGGATAATACACGCAATATTTTTAATGAATATATATATATATCGTATTTTTATTTTGTCGTTAATTTATAATTGCAAAAGGGAGATAATAATTTATCGATACGCGTTTTTTACGATCGATTATCACTGATTCTATTCTCTTCCCAATATTGCCTCTATTATCTTCTTATAAGTGTGTATGCCTGTTAATATACAGCATCTTCGAAGGCATAAGTAGCTTTCTGTAAAGCAACAAAGAAAGTTAAAGGGAAGGCGTGGCGAGGCTCGCTGTTGAGTCATATTATAATTGCATTCATATTCGAACGCATACCGACAAATCTATTCACTGTGCGTTTTAAAAAAATAAATTAAAGAAACTATGACCTCTGTCCGAATCATCTTTCGTAAATTTTTTCATTCCTCAAATTTTATTCAATATATATATATATATATATATATTTTTTTCTCTCTCCCCTCTTCTCTACAAATTGTAATAATAAAAACTTCTCTTCGAGCAGAGAAGAATTCTTACAACAAACAATCGTGAAATTTTTACACAAAGCCACTCCGATTCGTTATGCTTTCTAGCGGTAAAACTTTCTAATATATCCAAGTAAAAAAAAAAAATATTACGAAATTTGTTGTACACACACAACATTTTGTGTGGAAAATATCGTTTGTATATTTGTCGAAATATTTTTCGATTACCATTTAAAATGTGTAGGATCGATCTTGAAAATCGTGACGAAATACGCGAAGAATGAAACAATTCCGAGAAATCTTTCTCTCCGCGCGCGCAAGTGACTTCAATGCCTGGATAGCCACGGAGAACGGAGCGTGTTTCTCTATCGATTCATCGTTGCGCGGCCAGCCAGCCAGCCAGCCAGCCAGCCGCGCGTCACCATATTGGCCGTTGCGTTCCTCCGAGAAGGAAGTCGCTTCCGGTTATTTATCGTTCTATCTCACGATCACGATGTATGAATTTTCATAAACCGTTTTCTATCCGTGTACGGAGAGTCTCTTCTTTCGAGAGAGAAAAAACTTTTCTTCTCGAGATTCGGATAATGAATAATTCCCCCATACGTTAATACGATGCAATTGTACACCTTTCGAGGCACGAGAATTTCGCCTCGATGGAAATTAATTCTTTTCCCTTCTATATTTCGTGTAATGCAATAATACGTGATACAATTGTACGTATATAATATATAACACGTAATATAATTAAACGAATCGAATATTCGATTCAAAATCGCGAAATGTTCGAAAGTACAATCGTACGCTTTTTACATTTCGCGCATATTTCATATGCGCAAACTCGGGAGAGTCGCTGCCGTGCGTCGATTCTCGAACGCGTCGCGTGCGCCGATGCGCAAAGGATCGTGGAAAAACTCGTGGCGACCCACCGCGATACGAATCTTAATTAAAGATTACCTTGTTGCCGCGCTTCCTTCGATTCGACCGTTAATAATTTCGTTACGATTCAATCGTTCGCCTTCTATTCATTCTCCACGAAAATTCTACGTGTCTCCCGGTTATCTTTACAACGATATCGCGTCACGCGTAACACGTGACCGCGTTTCAACCGTCCTCCCCTCTCTCCTTCTAAATCTATTCGAAGGAACGAATTAAGGAACGAATCGAGATTTCGTCGCGTGGAATGGAATCTTTCCGATCTTCTCGTACGAGTTTATTAACTTGGACATTGTATCGCGATGACGCAGGTATCGAGCTGACAAATCCGTTCATTGTGAGAAAATGTAAATTGGAAAGAATAGTACACGCACGTATTCAGAAACGTATGACTCAAGGTTTTATTAAAATAGAAAACGGAAAGATAGCGCGCACGTTTTTCTATTTAATATAATGGGACTTTAGAGGTAGAATTTGGTAGAGTTTATGCAGGAATACTATTAAAACTGGTTTTAAGTTAATTCCTATGCTGTTGTTAATTATTTAAGCAATTTCAAATTTCTCGTTAACGAGGTTTTGGTAATTGGTAATTTATCCTTTTTTTTTTTTATCAACACAGTTTCTTTTTCGATTAAATATTTCTTTCATTCGTGTATAGAGACGAGGAAATAAAAATCGAAATATTTAATTTTATTAAATTATTAATCATCCATCCTAATCG
Source organism: Apis mellifera (assembly GCF_003254395.2). NCBI lineage: Eukaryota > Metazoa > Arthropoda > Insecta > Hymenoptera > Apidae > Apis > Apis mellifera. The sequence goes on from NC_037640.1 coordinate 13,272,660, forward strand.
ACAATTTTATTCTAACCTCGCACTACCTTACCTTACGTAGTAATGTACATGTAGTGTGTACATGTGCACACATCTCATGCATTATTTAACGGTTATCATCGATTCCCTCCTTCGAGTGCAGTGCACTTTATAAACCCAACTCGTTTATAAAAGTTTACGAATGTTATTTTTAAAATGGTAATACAGGGAATAATGGGTAATCAAGATATGTACCGCGATATAAGAATATAAATATAGGGAGAAATATCGTTTCACTTATACATGAAATGAATGAGATAAAATAGATACAATGTTTTTAGTAAGTTAAACGAAGGAAAGAAATCAAATCTTTCGATATATCTTGATTTGAAATCCAATATTGTCGCAACATTATTCGACTAAAAATGACGACAAAAATTAGAATGTATACGCATATAATAGCATTGATTATAACCTCACTTTTTTCTTTTCAATAACCTATACGATCGATTAGAAAAATTATTCGTCGATTTTTCTCTTTCTTCATTAAAAATTATCATTCTCTATTGCATCTATTTATTTATTTAGATACAAACGAATAGACCAATTGTTTTCACCAACAAATATTTAAATAATTATACGTATCGACGTAATCGGAATTCCACTTGGAATTAATTTCAATCATTCGTTTTTCAGTACTTACAAGTTTATTAGTAGTGACCGACGAAGCGCCCCAAGATATCAGACACAAGAATCACGATGAACGGCCCAGAGAAGCTTATTTCAATGGATCGGCATTCCTGAAATTGAGCTCGTTCGTATCTGTGCACAGGCACAGCGGCTTGAGCTTTCGAACTTGCGAGGGCGGCCGGCTCTTCACCCAAAAGTACGACGAGGACTCGATCAGTCTGGAAGTGACCCCGGACGGACTTTTGTTCGCGGCGATTGTCGAGCAGCAGAGATACAAAGCGAGATTGAACGCCAGGCTGTTGAACAACGCCTGGCACAATGTCAATCTATTCTTTAGACTCGGAAATCTCACCTTGAACGCAGCGGGCCACACTCAGGTAAACAAAAATTGCCCTCTTGTTCCGAACATCGCTCAAACCTCTCTCTCTCTCTCTCTCTCTCTCTCTCTCTCTCTCTCTCTCTCTCTCTCTCTCTCTCTCTCTCTCTCTCTCTCTCTCTCTCTCTCTCTCTCTCTCTCTCTCTCTCTCTCTCTCTCTCTCTCTCTCTCTCTCTCTCTCTCTCACACACACACACACACACACACACACACACACACACACACACACACACACACACACACACACACACGCACACGCACACGCACGCACACGCACACACACACACACACACACACACACACACACACACGCGGATCGATCAATTCTCGACTCGATCTTACGTAATTTTTCGTATCTCTTAAATTCTGCTCATCAGGTGATCGCCAACGCGACTTACAACGCTGCCATTCTCACGTTGCCCGATTACGATATGAACGGGTCTCTCGTCGTTGGAGAAGGGTTCAAAGGATGTATCCTGCAGGGTCCGGGGATTCTTTTTAACGACACGATGAATAACGGGGCAGTTTTTGGCCCCTGCCCCGCGGAAAATAAAGGATGTAAGGATCTTTCTCACGAATCTTCGAAATTGAAAATTCCCCTCTTCTTCCCCTTCGCGCAAAAGGAAAAAAGAAAAAGTAATGTAAAGATACGTAGAGAAATACATAGAGTAATACCAAGTAATAATTATTATCCTAGTTATAGATCATTATCTCTTCCATTATTAGTATATACGTTTGCGAAAAATTGAGAAACGTGATATTATTATTATTATTATTATTATTTCTCTCTCTATCTCTCTCTCTATCTCTCTCTAGTAGACTATGAATGGAACAGAAACTAAAGAAAATATAGCGCACAGTATCAGAGTGAAGATCACGATTTTTTTTTATTATATTGTCTCGATTGTCGTGAATTCCCGCGTGAATTTTCAGATTGCACAGTGTGCGATCAAGTGTGTATCACTTATATATAAATAGCAAATTGCATGCCAGATTCTCGTACGAAAACTTTCAGGTGGTACGAGCGGACTTAACGGTGGTGTAGGATCAAGCGTAATCACCACCATGGATTTCTGCTATCTCGAGCCATGCATGATGCATGGTAAATGCGTGTCACGGCAGGATCGTTACGAGTGTCACTGTTACGCCCGATATTCAGGCAACAACTGTCAAATTGACAACGGTTAGACATTGACGTCGAATATATCGGGATTTTGGCACCGAGTGAAAGATAGAAAGATAGATCCATGGCAAATCATCGAATATTTCAATTCCTTTTTTTTCTCAATCTTAATCTTGTGTCGTTCTTCTTGATGTTTGTCATTCTTTCTTTTTTTTTTTTTTTTTTTTTTTTTTTCTACATCGACAAATTCGAAATTTCCATAAAACAACGAAAATAACGATCGCTCGGCCATGTATTCTCTTTTTAGATTTCATTTCAATAACCTTGCACGAACGTTTATCTTTCTCTCTACTTTTCATCCGCTGTTCAGCTACTTGAATTTTTTTTTTTTTACAAAAAAAAATGCTTGCAATGATATCGATATACAATCCTCTAAAATTTCTCGCTCTGATGTTCGACTTTCAAGAAAGAAAAAGAAAAAGAAAAAGAAAAAAAAATACATAGCATGCCAAATATGAGATATGAATTTATAGAACAACGCAAATTTATTACTCCTACTACGTTACTTCTCCTAATTTTTGCCGATAAGAATCGTAATAATAATATTTCCATCGATTGTTCTCATATCGATTCTAATATTCACCGTATCTTTTTGTTTTTATTTCTCTCTCTCTCTCTCTCTCTCTCCATCTCTGTCTTTCTCTCTCTCAAAGCATGTTTCTTATCCGGCAACAGGTGTTTGGGCTTTCAAGGGCGCTGGCGTCGCATTTTTTTTTTTTCTTCCGCTGTACAAAATCGCTACTCGAACCGGCAACGGTGAAATCGTAAAAATCGTATTTATCGCGACGAATTCAACAGGTCCGCCATGCTTGAGTGGGCCATGCCGGAACGGTGGTACGTGCAACGAGGATATAAAAGGGGATTTCAGCTGCGCCTGCAAGCCGGGCTTCACCGGTGTTCACTGCGAGTCGCAGCTCGGCGTAAGGCTGTGCGAGCAAAGTCCGTGCAGGAACGACGGTGTTTGTTTAGCGGTGACCGAGACCGAATATAAATGCGATTGCCAGCCGGGATGGAGTGGAAAAAATTGCGAAACGAATATCAACGAGTGCTCCCCGAATCCTTGCAGGCACGGCGGTGTTTGTATCGATGGTATTAATAATTATACGTGCATATGCGACAGGACTGGGTAAGTTTCCTTTTCCCGTTCTATTTCGAAAGAATAATTCACGTGCAAACGAATATACATATATATACAAGACGAACGAAAATAAATAACAAGAACGATGAAATTTATCATCGTCATCGTGTTCCAGATACGAAGGTGCGAATTGCGAGGTGGACATAGACGAATGCTTGGCTAATCCTTGCTTGAACAACGGCGTGTGCTACGACAATTACGGCGGTTACATATGCCACTGCCCGAATGGTTTCGAGGGGCAGAACTGCGAGTTGAACTTGAACGAGTGCTTGTCGAATCCTTGCAAACATGGCGGCGATTGCGTGGACGACGTCGGCTCGTATCACTGCAATTGCCCGTCCGGATACGCCGGCCGGCACTGCGAGCTTAGAAGTTTGTGCGAGAACGCGGCTTGCCCCTCGAACAGCATCTGCGTGGAGGACGCGCACGGGCCGCAATGCGTGTGTAATCCCGGATACATGGGCAATCCCCCGAATTGCACCATCAATTATTGCGCCAATAATCCGTGCAGCAACGGGGGCACTTGCACGAGCAACAAAGACGGATTCAATTGCACTTGCCCACCGGAATGGAAAGGTAAATGAATTAATGAATAATAATAATAACAAAAATACAAATATTATAAATTCAAGTATCATGCTGTTTGTTTCTATATCATTTCTTCTTTTTCTTTTTTTTTGTAACTAACCCTTCTTCTCCACGTCGTCGATACGTGTTCGTGTTTTTACGATGCTGCTGTTTCATGTATGTACGTATTTACGCGTATGAACATCAGGAACGACATGCCTGTCATCCGCCTCGGATTGGTGTTCGGCTTGTTACAATGGAGGCAGTTGTCTCGAGACGCGTTTCGGTATTATGTGTCAGTGCCCAAGATTTTGGACGGGACCGCAATGCAAGGAACCGATCACCTGTCGCGATCTACCTTGCAAACAAGCTTCCGCTTGTCACGATTATGTGAGTGAGACAAAAGAATTTGCGAATCGCTTTGCATGCATGCCACGATCCACCCGATTGATCCGTGTCGCCCTCTATATATATATACACGCGCATTATATATATATATATATATATATATATCTGTATGTGGCCTCTTGCTTTGTTTGTTACGTCTCGCTCCGTACAGCCCGGCGGTTATTATTGTACCTGTGAGGCAGGATGGACGGGACCTGAATGTTCCATCGACGTGGACGAGTGTTCCAGCGATCCTTGCCGTAACGGCGGTATCTGCATTGATCAACAAAATAGCTATTATTGTCAATGTCTTCCAGGATACACCGGTAATCATAATTGATTCGCAAACGTTTTTCTCTGTCCTCTTTCTTTTCACACGTAAAGTAATTCGCCTTACTCTTTCAAACGTATCAAGTTCGTCCATCCAATATTTATTAATACATCCTATATATTCGCGACCTACAATAACGACAATTTTTCGTCGAATATTTTTTTTTTGTAGACTTTTTTCATCGATGATTCGTTATTCGAAACGTAAATCACTCATTACGTATTATGATCGTCAGGTAAAAATTGCCAGATCAACGTGGACGAGTGTTTGTCCCAGCCCTGTCAAAATGGCGGCACTTGCATCGATCGAATCAACGGATACATATGTAACTGCACGAAAGACTTCATGGATGAAAATTGCGAGCGGGAGTACAACGCTTGCGCAGCAAATCCTTGCCACAACAACGGGAACTGCACGTTGATACCGAGATCTCGGCGTGAATTTGTCTGCGAGTGTCCACGTGGCTTCGAAGGGAAAACTTGCGACGTAAACGTGGACGATTGTATCGACGTGATATGCCCCGATGGGCAGGTTTGCGTCGACGGTATCGCCGGTTACGAGTGCAAATGTCGCGAGGGTTACAGAGATCCTAATTGCACTTACATCGTCGACCATTGCGCGTCAGTGTCTTGTAACAGCGGTACGTGCGTAGATCTTGGAGATCAAGGATACGAGTGCAAGTGCAAGGATGGTTTCCAAGGTAGATCTCGTTGGAAATGAAGAGCTAATTCGCTTCGTTGAATGTGATATGTTATAAACAGTGTCCCAAAATTTATGTAAGAAGTAATTTTGATAGATTTGACGGATTTATAATTGTGAAGATTGTGAATTTTTTATCGATTCATAAAGTATACGGTATAGGTTATGTATGGAATTGTATATCCACGCCTTTGCCGGCGCTCTTTTGTTTTCCATGACCATTAAATCGTACGATCTGGCCAGCCAATTCTGATCACCAAAACGGGAAATTACAGGAGAAAATGATGCAATAATTGAATCGTTTCTCGTATGACACATGGCATCGTCTTATCGTCCACATTCATATCTTGTAATTTAAGCATAAAAAGCTGAATCATGTCGCGATAGCACCAATCAATAACACATTGTGGATACATTTATTTCTCAACAATCACTTGTGGATTTTCTGAACCTCAAATGCGACAATTCCATTAACCAATCTATCAAGATAAAAATGAATCTTATCATTAAAGATGATTTTGTTCGAGAAACCTTCATTATTTTTAAAATATTTTTCAACGATGAAAACGCGTTGTTCTTTCGTGTAGCACTCCATTTTTAATAATCCTGAACTGTCAGTTGTCACGCTGTCTTTTTTTTTTTCGTTGGCAACACTTTACCGCGCAAAATTTAAATCTTGTGTGAATTTTGGGACACCCTTTTTATATATATTGATATCGATTGTATTCGTATTTTTTTTTTTTTATTTTTTTTCAGGAAAATTTTGCGACGAAGATGTGAACGAATGCAACGTGGAGGGCAGTTCCTTGTGCAATAACGGTATTTGCGTAAATACAGACGGCAGCTACAATTGTTTCTGCAGGCCAGGATTTTCCGGGGATCACTGCGACATCGACATAGATGAATGCTTGTGCGGCCCGTGCAAGAATAATGCCACGTGTATCGACGGTATCAATACGTTCGAATGCCAGTGCCCGCTTGGTTATTCCGGGAAAACGTGCGACGTGGACGTAAACGAGTGCGAAAGTGATCCCTGTTTAAACGGTGCGACTTGCGTCGATGAAATAGCCAGTTACATGTGCATTTGTTCACCCGGTTTCCGGGGGTTAAACTGCGAGATAAACATCGACGATTGCGAACCCCTGCCGTGTTTAAACCACGGCCAATGCATCGACGGTATAAACAATTATACCTGCGACTGTAGCAATACCGGGTTCGAGGGGGCGCATTGCGAGAAAAATATCGACGATTGCCGGTCCGGCCCATGCGTGAACGGTGCTCATTGCATAGACGATATCAAGAATTACAAATGTCAGTGCTACGCCGGTTATACCGGGAAAAATTGCGAAGTCGATATAAACGAGTGCGAGAGTTCGCCCTGTCAATATAACGGCACTTGTTTAGAGAGATCCAAGATAGAGTTGTACAAGAGCGACGCGTTAACGTTACCCTCGATATTCAATCAAGAATTCAGTTACGCGAATGCGAGTGGGTAAGTGTGTGTGGAAAAAAAAGAAAAGAGGAAACATTCTAAAAGTTTCTTAAAAAAATATATATATATATATTTCAGATACGAGTGTCTTTGCGTGCAAGGTGTTACGGGGAAAAATTGCGAGGTAAATATCAACGAATGTGATAGTAATCCGTGCCAAGCCGGGACCTGCGTTGATCGTATCGGTGGTTACACCTGCGAATGCGACGAAGGATACGAGGGTGATCATTGTCAACACGATATCGATGAGTGCAAAAGATATTCGCCCTGCGAGCATGGTGTGTGTACAGATGGAAGGGCCGATTATACTTGTACTTGCGAGCCGGAATATGGCGGTAAAAATTGTTCGGTGGAGTTGATCGGTTGCCAGGGAAACGCTTGTCAAAATGGCGGTACTTGTTGGCCTTATCTCGTCGACGAAACTATACACAAATTCAATTGCACTTGTCCCAATGGATATCATGGAGAAATTTGTGATTATGTGAGTTTCATTTTTCTAATTTCCAATTTTAATTTTCTTTTCTTTTCTTTTTTTTTCTTCTGAAAGAATATATTCGAAATTAACGAATTATATCATTCGCTTGTTTAATTGAAATTACACTTGTTGTATATCTTGCACAAAAATACGCGACACAGAAGAAGGTGCGTAGATGTAAAAAAAAAAAATCAATATTTTTTTTCCAATTTTCATTTATATATTTTCTTTTCTCTTTTTTTTTTCTTCGTAGGTAACTACAATGTCTTTGAACGGCAGCTCGTACGTTTTAGTAAACACTACTCGAGACGAAGGATACGATATACAATTTCGTTTTCGAACGACGTTGCCAAATGGATTATTAGCTATCGGGAAAGGGTCGACGTTTTACATCCTCGAACTCGTGAACGGCAAGTTGAATTTGCACTCGAGCCTTTTGAACAAATGGGAGGGCGTGTTTATCGGAAGCGGTTTGAACGATTCTACTTGGCAAAAAGTATTCGTCGCGATCAATGCTACGCATTTAGTGCTCTCAGCCAATGAGGAGCAAACTATCTATCCAATCAGTTTGAACGAGGGTTCCAATTCAAATCATACGTCTTTTCCAATGACTTACGTTGGAGGCACCACCAATTATCTGCGACGATTGACTCATGGTCCGTCTTTCTTCATCGGCTGTACCGAAGATGTCGTTATTAATGGAGAATGGGTATGTGCTTCAAAAGCAAAATATAAATCACGAATAATCAATTTATGGAAAAATCTTTTTTTTTTTCGCGAAATTTTTCAATTATAACAATACATTTTACTTACTTAAAAAAAAAATATCTTTCATCAAATATTATCACCATCCAGGTGTACTCCGGCACCTTGTTGAAAACGGTGTACATGGAGGATATTGAACCAGGATGTCCACGAGAGGCGCAATGTTCGCCAAATCGGTGTAAAAATGGTGGTGACTGTACAGACAGATGGCGTGATTTTTCCTGCAAATGCGAGAGGCCATATCTTGGCCACACCTGTCAATACAACATGACGGCGGCCACGTTTGGATACGAGAATATCACCAACGGATACGTGACCGTAAAAGTGTCGGACATGGCCAGGCGAGCAGTTAGATCGATCGTCGATATTTCCATGTTCATACGTACGAGGCAAGACAGGGGCGACATATTTTATCTTGGAACGGAAAATCCGAATCCGCAGACGGATCTTAAACCTCAAGAGAAAACGTACATAGCTGCTCAACTGGAAGGGGGCGAGTTACTTGTCAGGATTCAGTTCAATGGCACGGAAGCTTACACGGTTGGCGGTGTGAAATTGAACGATGGAAATAATCACTTGATACAAGTGATCAGGAACGTGACGTTGGTGCAAGTGAAAATTAACGGTACAGAATATTTCCGGAAAACTATCAGCGCTTCCGGCCAGTTGAACGTAACCGTCTTGTATTTGGGCGGTTTGCCACAAGCATCCAGATACATAAGGCAAGTCGATAATCGTCAGATAGAAGTGTCCCAAGCTCCTCAAGTGAACTTCAAAGGAATCATTCAAGATGTTCAGATATCCAACGGTGTTGAAACTATGGTCGTTGAATTCTTTCCTCTAAAGGTAAAGAAGAGTATAATTTCCAAAATTTTTTCCAAAACGATAATAAAAGAATAATAATAGTAACGAAAAATTAATATTTTATATCTTTGTATATACAGGCAAACGATATTCCCACTCCGATACAATTTGGCAACGTGACATTTGATTATGAGAAAATTCTGAAAGGTGTGATATCCGACAACGTATGCGTGAGCAACCCGTGCAATCACAATGGAACTTGTCACATCACATGGAACGATTTTTGGTGTCAATGTCCACGAGGATACACCGGGAAAACTTGCCAAGAGATGGAATTTTGTCAATTGCAAGACTGTCCCGCTGGATCGAGATGTCAAAATTTAGACGATGGCTACGAGTGCATAGCCAATGCCACATTTAACGGAGTTACCACTTCCTTCACCTATGTTTATAATCAAGTGGAAGAAAAAAATGTGACCGATTCGACAATCGACACTATTCAAATTACGTATCGATCGAATACCGGTGGCACGTTGATGCATATCTCGCCTCGTATAGGCGATCAACATTTCACCGTTTCCGTTTATAAGGACAAGATCACGGTATCTTGGCGGCTAGATTTACAAAATGAAGGGATATTGAGCTTTGGTAAAACCGAAACTGACGGCAATTGGACGTCAATAGTATTACGATTGAACAACAATTCCATGGAATGCGGATATGCAAATTCTAACGATGAATATGCATCTCATGTCAGTCCAAATTTTAGCTTTCCATTATGGTATGATTTGCTAGTTACCGGAACAGTCACTCTTGGCGGGCTTGGCTCTATTTTATCAAATAAACACAGTTACATAACAATCGGTTCCAATAAACAGAGCTTGGAAAACAAAAGTGGTATTAACGAGAATTCGATAGATTTCACTGAACGTACCACGTTGACCACCGCTTCTCCCCCTTATAACATAATGTCAGGTAATGTAAATAATCGATATCTTTGCGAATAAATAACTGAGATAACTTTGTAGATATATATTAGAAAAAAATTTATTTATCTTTTATCTAATTAGAAAATAATTAATGGATGAATTAAAAATATTTTACAGGGGAAGCTTTCAAAGGATGTTTAGGCGAAGTAAGAATTGGTAGTATGCTTTTACATTACTTCACGTATGAAGAAGTATATCAGAACGCTAATTTTACGCCATTAGAATATTTAGCGTTACAAGAAAATAATTCAACGTATCACGATAGTATTGGATGCCAGCTTTGTTTCGATTCAGATTGTAAAAATAATGGATTTTGTCTGGACAAAGCAAACAGTTACATTTGTGAATGTCCTGCGGGATATACAGAGGACGATTGTTCCTTCAACATAGATGAATGCATTAATAATAAATGCGAGAACGGAGCAACATGTATCGATGGAATTGCTAATTACACGTGTATATGTAACAACGGTTGGCAAGGATGGTTGTCAGTATATAAAAAAAATATTATTAAAGATTAGATAGATATTATGTAATGGTTCGTTTTATAGCAAACAATTTTTTTTTATCTTTTATTTTAGATGCGATAGCGACATAAACGAGTGTGTAACTCTTAGTCCCTGTCAACATGACGGAGTGTGTGTAAATCTTCCCGGATATTTCCGTTGCGAATGTCCAGATCAATTTACCGGTGAAAGATGTGAGATTTTCCGATTAATTACTTGTGAAAATCAACCTTGCAAAAATGGTGGCAGTTGCACAGATATTATAAATCCACAAACTGGTGATAATTTCACTTGTACTTGTACGACTGGTTACGAAGGTTCAATTTGTGATGTTCCTTATTGCATTGGACAAAAGTGTCAAAATGGCGGCAAATGTGATTTCTTATATCAGGTATATCTAATATTTACTTTTTTTTTTTCTTTTTTTTTTTGCACATATAATTCAATTTACATTTATTTGTTTTTTCAAATATTTTCCAAATATCACATTATTTGTAAATTACATTATATCCATGTTTGTAAATAACGATTACTTGCATATTTTGTTATTATATTGACATTAATAGAATTTGAAATGGAAAAAAAAAGAAAAGAAGAAATGAAATATTTTTATTGCCAAAGAAATTATTGTCTCTTTTTCTTTTTTTATAATTGTTGTAAAAATTTAATACGTAAATATTTGTAAATTGTAATATCTTTTATTTTAAATTATTAGACACCTCGATGTACCTGTTTACCCGGCTATTCTGGATTGTATTGTGAAATTAATATCGATGATTGCGCACCGGATGCAGAAGGCAATGTACCGTGTAAAAACGATGGAAAATGCTACGATGGTGTAAACAGTTTCACTTGTGATTGTAATGATACCGGCTACACAGGGCCCGATTGTTTATTTGATATAGATGAATGTGGAATTCCAATAACAGATTGTGGTCAAGGACGGTGCAAAAATTTACCAGGAACTTATCAATGCATTTGTGACCCGGGTTACTGTGGATATAATTGTGGAATGATAGATCCTTGCAAACCGGTATCATTTTTTTTTTTTTTATCAAATCCTTCCTATTCGATATAGTTTTTCTCATATTTTATATAATTTTTAATCTTGTTAACAGGATTATTGTCAAAATGGAGGTACATGTAAATGCGGAGATAATGGTGGTTATAGGTGTGAATGCACGCCACATTATACCGGACAAAATTGTACAGAGGCATGTTTTAATATTCTAAAATGAAATTTCGTTTACGATTAATCATATTTAATGATAAATTTTGTTTTCCATTTTCCAGACGGAAAACTTTTTGGGTAGTCAAGCACTCGATATAGCGGTAATTGTTGGCCCTATCGTCGGATGTCTGTTTATTATTGCAGCTGGTTCTTTAGTTGCATTATTTATGATGGCTAGGAAAAAACGAGCTACTCGAGGAACGTACAGTCCAAGTGCTCAAGAATTCAGCAATCCGCGTGTAGAAATGGATAATGTGATGAAACCACCGCCGGAAGAGAGATTAATTTAAGAATATTTTTTTTTTTTTTTTGCAACGAAGGAACACAATATGATTGTTTCGAAAAATCCTAGTCTATCGATACATCGTTGTCACAGTTTTGATCGATATTAAAGAGATGAATCGAAGGAATCGATCTTTCGACAAAACTGTTTTCGAACGGTCAGTGAAAATATAAGAGGTTTCATCGCGCGTTTTCTAGTCCATGCTATTTTATCAACTATCAAATTTACATAAGGAGTTCAATGTGAGAGCAATTTAAGGCATGATAACTGATTTTGAAATCAATCCGAAAGCGACGCTAAAGATGAAACGTATCAAAACTGCCTATAAAATTGACTATAACATCAAAACCAAAATAAAAAAATATATATATATATTATAAAAATTGTTAGAAAAATTAATCGTTAAGAAAATTTATTTCTTAAAAATGAAAAATATACTATGAAATTTATATATTAGTCAAACGGTTAATTTGAACAAATCAATTAGCTATACAAAGTGTACTTAAAACTTCATTAAGTGTCCTTAACTTATGAGCAATACTCGAATGGAACTCCTGAGAAACGAGACCCGTCCATTTTAGTGCCTAATTGATCCTACTTAAAGCTTTTATTTATAAGCAGTAAATTTAAAGCATTGAAAATGTACATTACGTTAAACATCGAGATCTCTAAAGCATAATGATATTCATTATTATTGTTTTATTCGTTAGATTTCAGGCAATCATGATACAAATATTGTTAAATATTAATATAATATAATGATATTACGACTTATCGTGAAAATACCGGAGCTTTGTAAAAATATTGTAAAGCAGTGTTGTCCAATGACTGGCGTCTCCTTACACGGCTTTCTTCCCTTCCACGCATTGTCATTACAGAGAAAAGAGAGTTTAACAAAAACCAAGAAATCTATACAATATCTCTTTTTTTCTACCTCGCTTTAAAAATAAAAGTAAAAATAAAAGGACAAAGCGCGGGAGTAGAAGTAAATCGTTTTATTAGTGAATAAAACTTGATTATATTATCGTAAAGGGTAGTTATTACACTACGTGTTAATTATTATGCATTTGTAAAGTAAAGACACGCTGCTTCATTTTGTACATAGATTAGATTATACATTGAAAAAATTAATAATAATTTTATTCATTAGCATTTTATATTATGAATATAGTATTTAATAATGAATATTATTTTGTATGTACTTACTTAATATAACGACCAAAGTAATAAAGAAGAATTTTTTTCTTGTCTATTAAAATATAAATGATATAAATATCATAAAATCATAAAAAAAATATGTTGTATCAATGTTTTTAATAGTCAAGAATAATTGTTCTTTAAAAACGAGAGTTAATACATTAATTGTTGGTATTATCTTTTTAAATATATTAATAAAACTTTTTTTTCGTCTTATAAAATCAAAATTAGTACGAATATCTATTTTACATGTTATTACATCGCAAAAATAAAATTATTAATCACAAAATATACAAAGTATTAACATATTTGAGAAACATTTTTCAATGATCAATTCTAAAAGCCAAAAAACATAAAAGTGAAATAATATTAAAATAAACACAATAAAAGTAGTATACAAGAGTATCAGTTAAGATTTATTTATTAAATTGTAAACAATTTAAATTTACGCTATGATAAAATAAAAAAATAAAATAGAAATAGGTGGAATCGATAATGTGAACAGAAATAGAAATGTTTCATCTAATGGAAATTTAAATTACTTATAATATAATAAATAAATTTAAATATTTTTGTAAACTATTATATATTATTTTGATAATTTTATGTTTATTTTAGCATGTAGAATCGATCCAAAGATATTTCACGAATATATTAATATCTTGTATTTGTGATATGATAATAGAATATTGAAAATGTTTATTATAAACACGTATGAATGAAAATCAAATATCAAATGAATGATATGTCCACTATAGCAATCTAAGCTAATCCAATCTAAGCTAATCTAATTATTTAATTTAATATCAATCAAAAATATAATTGTAATTGTGGATAGCTGATTCTTGGATTGGAAAGATAGAAATGCTCATACTATTGTAAGTTATAAAGAATAATTTTCTTTCAACGTGTATTATAAAATGAATATCATTAATGTTTTCTGCAAGACTGAAATTTTGGGTACTAAGAAATACGTGTGCATGCGCTTTTCATGTGAATACTTATTTTGTGTCAATATGCAATATTGTGCATATAATTATTATAATTTGGATTAAATGTACAAAAATAATAAAAAAAATTAAATATTTCAATACAGCATTTATCTTTTTTTTTCATGAAATAAATATAAAAATATATATATATAAAATAATATAATATAAAAAATATTTATATATATAATAAATATAATTATAATTTATATATATATATATATATAATAATTAAATTAAATTTATATAATCCATATATAATACATATATAATATAATAATATAATATATGTATAAAAGAAGTAGTAAATATTCCCAGTACCTATAAATATGTAATAAATTATTTATAACTTTTTATAAAAGTAATTGCACAAAATATTTACAAACAATAATGGACAAAATAATGCCAAATTCACTATGCAATATTTCATAATTTCAAAATTACCGAAATATGTATAAAATGTATAAATTGTAAATATTTATACTATACTATATTATATTATAATAAAATTGATTCAATTCAAAATGAATTGAACGACAGAATTTGGTCCTAACAATTATTGTATTATTGTACTTATATACAAAATAATTTACATACGTTTCTTTATTTCATAATTAATATTTATATTTTCATTATTTTTAAAAATGATTGAATTTACATGAAATTCGATCTAAAAAAAAAGATTATGATAAAATTTATTTATCACATTGTTTTTTCAAGATTTTAAATCTATTAAAATATTTTATATAATTATATATAAAATATTATATAAAAATATCTTTTACATAAATGAATGTTCATCAATATTATAAAATGTAAAATTTATCAATTTATAAATTATTTGAACAAAATTCTATTAAAATTAAATATCTTATTTACTTTAATTTTGTTTAATTGTTTTATGTTCTAATTTTCATACTTTTTTCCCATTTATTTTATTTAATTTATCACGTGAGATTTTATCAAAAAATAAAAGCCCAGCAGCACGTTCTATACTTTCTGGTGGCACCTGTTATAAGATATCCATTGTCATTAATTGTTTCAAAATATACATATAATAAAAAATATTCATAAATTCTTATAAATTGTTATACAAAAATATTATTGATATTAATTTACTTGAAAATTTGTTAAAGGTGTATTATCATCTATAGGAGTATTTGGCATTACAAATGCTTCCATTTCTAATTTTGAATCGTGTGTTTCACCAACAACTATTTTATAGAAATGAGTAGGTACTGCTACATGATTTGTACCAATAACTTCATATCGAACATATTTTTTTCCATTAGCCTCTATTCTGTAATAATAATATATTTAGAATATTTAATGAATAAATTATATCAAATAATAAGTTTTACTAAACTTACTTTGGCAAATACAAAGGACCTGTGCATACATATACATCCTTATAAATTTTAGTTAAATGTCTAACATATTTTTCTAATCTATTCCAAGAATCCCTATTAAAACCTACACCTACTTGTGGTGAAATATTTGAGAGAAAAAATGTTTCATTTATGTGTTTTTGAGCACATTTATGATTTCCAGCTGCTGCTAAATGTCCACGATCATATCCACTGCCTTTGTAATCATTATTTTCTGCTCTGATTTCAATAAAATTATTAAAATATTAGTATAAAAATATTATATAATTATAAATTATAAATATTTACCTAAAAAAAGGATGTATACTTGGATCTGATTTGAATTCACACTTACTACGTGATATTTCCTGATTAGCTTGTAATTTTTCTTTATTTAAATGTTCAAAAACCCAATGTGCTACTCTATTTCTTCTGTCATAAGAAAGGACAAAATCTTCATAAGACCTAACATGATCTAATCCAGGAAAACCGTATTTCATAATCTATAAAAAAAGGATTAAAAATTATATAATTTACATTATTATATAAATTGCATATTTCTTTTATCTTATATCTATATTACAAATAAATAAATGTAAAAAAAAATATTAATATGATCTCAAACATTAATGTAAGAATAAATGTAAACTTTTGATATTATTTATTCACATTTATCGAGGTTAAATATTTTATACATAACTTACTTCAGATATTCTAGTAGCTGTTGATGATAATTTTGAACCCATTTCTGTATTAAATTCTGTAGGAACTGCTGCCGAAACAGTTCCAAATAAAGGCAAACCAGGCATTTCTTTGATGTTTACATTCGAAAAAATATTTCCACTGTCTCTTATTTCTGTATTCAAATGTCGTTTTTGTTCCGAATACTTTCCCAGATACCAACCACTAAAACCTATAGTTGTTGCAGTACTTAATTTTATAATAATTCGTATTATTGGTTTCATATTTTTAATTAATTATGATCTCTCAATATATTTTTAACAATTATATATATTAAAGTCAAAATTTCGTAACTTGATACATATAATATATTATCTATGCACATGCGCAAATATAAATATATAAAATAAATCTACGTAGGCAATCATGAAAAGTAATTTCATTACTTTTTTAGATAAAGATATAATCTTTAAGATATACTTCCTTTTTTTACAATACATTCTTTCAGAAAAAAGATTAAACAATAAAAAATATAATTAAATTATAAATATAAGTATTAAATAAAAACAATTTTTTATAAAAATCAAAATTTTATATTTGTATTAAATATTAAAATAATTATTATATTTATATTATTCATTTTTACATGTGTTTCTATTTTTTATATTTAACATACACGCACGCGCGCACACACACATTTACATTACACATTGTATTTATACATTGTATATGTTTATCTGCAAGATACATTTATAATAACATAATATAATATATATAATAACATAAATTAAAATTTATATTAATTAGACTAAAACTAATGATTAAAATTCAAATATAAAAATAAATCTTTTTATTCGCTACAATCTTCATCTGAATCTTTGGCTAAAACTATATCATATCCAGGTAATGTTCTTGGATCAAATGTTGTTTGAAAACATTTTTGAAGAATCAAACGAGCTTTTTTGGTTGGTGGAGGAGGCGAATTTGGTATTTCATTTTCTATTGCAATAATATTATCATGATGTGAATTGTCTTGCTTATCAATTTCATCATTTCTAGATTTTCTTTTTGTTATTGTAAACTCAGAATTTATCAACTTCTTTTCACTTATAGATGTTTTATTAAATTTTGTAATTATGTCACAACTATATGAAGAATTATTTTGAAATTTTTCTTGAATATTTTGTTCTATTGGCAAAGTATTTACTTTATTTACATTTTGATTATCTTTTGTTGTTGTTTCTGGTAAATTAAGTTGCTCTTTAGAATTATTTTGTTCTTTTTTTTCCTCCATAAAACATGAATGTGGTTTTCTAAGAGTAATATTTCCTAACATGTTATCAGATTTAATTGATTTATTTTTAATTCTATTAGATTTATTATTATTTTTCTTAGAAACTCGTTTGTTTATTGTTCTTTTTCTCATAAGTTTTTCTTCTTGTTTATTGATTGTTGTTTCCGTTTGACTATCTGCATCAGAATTTAATGTGGACAATACTAAATTTACTTCAAATGATTGATTTTTTAATACAAATATAACAGGTCTAAAAAATATTAATGAACTTTATTAATTTTTACCTTTTACATTATATATTATTAGTTTTTACCTTCCTGCTCCTTCAAAATATATAATAATTGGTATATTTGCAATTTCTGCAAAAGTTAAAATAGATTTAAATTCTTTCATACAAAAGGTAATTGATGTTTCACTACCAATATCATATTGATCAAATTCTCCCTTTCCAAGTGCAACTTGTGTACGTGTTGTATTTGATAAACCTAATAAATTTTTTAATTTTATTCCATAATAAAAATAAATTATTTCTATTATTATATTTAAATTTACCAGAGCTATCATCAACATAATTTCTTAATAAAAGCTTTTGTGTTGAAACTTCAAGTGTTATTTCAATTAAATGTTGATGAAAATTTTGTATTGCATCCCCTAATACTCGTGGCTGAGATGAAAGCTTAATTGAAGCACAGTCTTTATTATATATAGTCTAAAAAATATAGTAAAATATAAATAATATTATAAATAAATATAATATAATATAATATATAATAAATTATAATAAATATAAAATATATAATAAATATAAATAAATTAAAATAAGAAATTTTACTAAAAATTTGTGATACATACTTGTAATATTTCACAGTCTAATATGGGCAATAAATGAGTTTTAGTAATACTATTTTTATATTTTAAAATAAACAAAATTTCAGATGCATTTGGTTCTAATCTAATATGACATGTTTCTACCTGTTTGTCAATTACATTCGAAGCCTTAAATACAGTCATCGCACTCTGTAACATAAAAAAATATTTTGTATGATGTAAAATATAAAATTTGTAATATTATACTATATTATAATAAGAATATAATATCTTATTACCCTCATTGAAATTTTACATTTCAATGCATCATTTTCTTGTAAATCACCATAAACATAATATGAAAAATAACATTGAAAAAACGTAAAATCTGCATATGCAGAATTTGCCATATTAACAGTGCGGAATGATAAAACATTTTCTTGTGGTTCTATGTACATTTCTTCTCCAATTTTTGATAATGCATGTATAGCTTTTGCTAAAACTAATGTATATTTATGTTTAATTGTTAATATATTTATTTTATTTTTAATATTGTTTAAATAAAAAATCAATAAAAAACATAACCTAAACGAAGTAACGTACTTTTTACATTTGCTCCTGGTATAACACACTTCATGTTGAATTTTTTTTCATTAAAATATTTCTTATAGATTATACATCAAATAAGTTTAAATTTAATGATTATTTAGAAAAAAATAACAAAAGGAATTCATAATATTATATGTAATTTAAGATACAATACATTAAACAACTTCATTTGTTCAATTAATCATAATTTTAAAATTTGTTTATTTATATAAAATTTAAATAATTATTATAAATAAATAATAAACATAAATTCACATACATTTCACAAAATTTATATAAATTGTAACGAAATATATACTATGAATAAGAATATATAGTTCATATTTTAGCGCATTGTAAGAATAATCGACGATTAACATAATCTCGAATCTCGAAAATCGAAAGTTTATCTGTCAAATATACTTTCAATTCCAATAGTTTGTTTGAGAAGTTTATGAATCTTATTGTTAACAAATGCGATAAAGTAAATATTAACGTTAAGAAAAATAAGAATTTCATAAATATATATTATTATATCCGTCATGGTAAGTAAATAAAATAGAATATTATTGATTAAAATTAACTATTTAATTGTAAGTATAAATTTCTTGAATTTTTAATCTAACCTCAAGATTAAATAATTTTTTAATTAAATATCTTTTATTATTAATTTTTATTATTATTAGTTATTTTTAGTATTGATAAATTTAAAATATATATCAATATTCAATTGTAACATTTATTTGTAAATTTTTTATTATATTTATTAAAGATTTAATATTTATAGCTTGTTTTAGTATTGGGAGATTTACACATTCCACACAGATGTAGTAGTCTTCCAAGTAAATTTAAGAAATTATTGGTACCTGGTAGAATACAACATATTCTATGTACAGGTAATCTTTGTACAAAAGAATCATACGATTATTTGAAAACATTAGCCAGTGATGTACATGTTGTTAGAGGAGATTTTGATGAGGTATATATCTTATTTAATGCTATTAAATATTTTGATAATTTTTTAATATTAAATTTTAATATTACATTAATTTTTTTATTTATAGAATTTAAATTATCCAGAACAAAAAGTTGTCACTGTTGGTCAATTTAGAATAGGTTTATCACATGGACATCAAGTAGTACCCTGGGGTGATCCAGAATCATTAGCTTTAATTCAAAGACAATTAGATGTTGATATTTTGATATCAGGTCACACACATAAATTTGAAGCATATGAACATGAAAACAAATTTTATATTAATCCTGGTTCAGCAACCGGAGCATATAATCCTCTTGACACGTAAGATCGATGATATAAAGAAAATTTTAAATATTATTCATATATGTATAAATATTGATATACATATTATATTTATATGTTATATTATATTATATTATATTTATATATTTATATATTATATTTATAGATCAGTTATCCCTTCTTTTGTTCTTATGGATATTCAAAGTTCGACAGTTGTAACTTATGTTTATCAACTTGTTGGTGATGAAGTAAAAGTTGAAAGAATAGAATACAAGAAAAATTAAAATATATATAAAATCTTAAAATATAAGATATATATTATGATGAGATTTCTTTATTTATAATAATGAAATTCAACATTATATAAAATTTATACATATAAAATATTAACTTTATATACATTAACATTTAAGCATTTATGAAAAATAAGTGTAATTGTATAATACACTTGATGTAAATAAACATATTATATATAAATTATCACATATTTTATTTAATAATTAATATTGATTGTAATGATAATTGCATTCTTTTTTATAATATTTGTTTTACAAAAAAATAATATTTGCGTATTAATCAATTAGATCGTTTCATGTTTTTCGTCACGTTTCATCGTTCAAATTTATGTATATTCAAATCTATGTATTTATATATATACATATAAATTTGATTTATTTTGATGATTCATCTTTTTGTATATATTTATATTTGATTTTTATATTCTCTTTTTGTTTTACAATTTTATTTGTTTTTAAATCTAATCAAACGTAAAATTTCTTCACATTATGATACATTGATAATTTTAAACATGGGCGTAGAAAATAAAGAAAAATAAAGCATATTTTTATATTTTTATTACTATAAATAAATCTGAATAGTCTTATTAATATATATTACTTAATAAAATATTCTTCATTATATAAACTATTATATAAAAACTATACTTTTAATTTTAAAATTATTAAATATTAATTTTGATACATATGTATTAATGTTTATTTATTTATTTATTAATTTTCATTTATTTATATTAAAGCATAAAATACAAATTTTATATAAATAATATATTTTATTGTAAAATATATATTTCTAATTATAAAATTATTTTTATTTAAAAATAAAATTATATATATAAAATTATTATTCAAAAATTAAATTTATTTGAATTCGATTTTTTATTGAAATAAACTCAAAAATATTATAGTTACATTTTATAAAAAAATATAAATTATGTATTAATAATGCAATTAATGTTAATAGTAGCAAATTATTAATGTTTAAATTTAAATACAACATTTTTTGATATTTATCAAATTTAAAAAATTTTTTTTTTCAATTTTATCGATGTCACGCTTATGATTTTATCTCTGTAAAGAAGGGGACGTGCATCGAGGCTCGTAATCAAGGAATAGAAAGAAAAAGGAGGACAGATGAACACTACTGCGCATGCGCAAAGAACAAAGAGGAGAATTTGAGACCTACCGACCCATCAAAAAGGGCCCATTATTCTTTTTCTTCACAATTGATTCTCAAACGGTTTTAGGTTGATGTTGTTATTTTTGTTGCATAAAGAAAATTTATAATTTAAGTTAAAATGACAACAATATTATTACAAACTGGTTTAAGATTTATAATTTCTAATAAGTGTTTTGAAAAAATGGCTCTTTTATATTGTAAAATACCACAAAAACAAAATACCATTCAATCATATTGTAAACAGGTAATTTATTTTTTATATTATATAAAATAAAATCTAATATATAATAAATCTCTAATTAATTATTATAATTAAAAAAATATTTGTATTAATAATAAATTTAAATTATTAAAATAAAAAATATTATTTAAGATTTGTATTTATTTTGATTTATGAATTATGAATACGGAAAGTATTCTTATGTACAAATAACTGAAACTATCCTAATCTTTTAGATAAGTTTCAGGCAATTGTTTGCTTTTTTCTTTTTTTTATTTTTTAAGATTTTTATAGAAACCAAAGTTTAAAATTTATTATCTCTTCTTATATTCTTTCAAATACAAAATATAAATGTATATAAATATAAATATCTTTTATATATATAAATATAAAGAAAAAAAAAAAAATAAAACAAAAAAGAATATAAGAAACATATATTATTCTATTTTAATTATTAATGTCTATATCTATAAAAAAATATCGATCTTTGAAAAATTTTATAACTTTATCAAAATTGTTCATTTACAAAATTAAATATTTTTTTAATTCATTGTAATTTTATATAAATTTTATATATTTATTATTTTATATATAATTGTAATTTTATATAAATGAATTTAATATTTTGTTAAAAAAATCAAGAAATAAATTTATCTATTATTAATCTATCATTAATTTTACATTGCATTGAACATATTAAATTACATATAATATATTCCAATTATATTTACGATTCTAATATGTGCTGCAATGTAATATTATGATATAATTTCGATTAAAATTTTCATAAAAATAAATATATATTTTCTTTATATTTATTTTAATTATTTTATTTTTAGTATTATAAATATGTCCCGGAAACGTATAATACAAAAAATGTGCATCAAATAAGTACTTCAATCTCTTTAAATGAACAAATAATTGATAACGATTCAGACAATGAACAAGAAAAGGTAAAACATTTTTTTTTTATTACTTAATATATTTTAACATTTATTTATTTTTAATAAATCATAAAAATGTTATATTTTTTAAAAATTATTTGTCGTTTATTTTTTTTGATATTTAATTATCGTATAAATATAATTAATTTAAAAAATTTCGAAATAAATTTATATTCAATTAATACGTTTTAATTAATATATTTTTTATGTATAAATCTATTTTTTTCTCTTTTGATCATTAAATCAATAATTATTATTTTTTTTAATTTTTATTTATTAGGGACAATCAATTTTTTGGAGAAGAAAAATGCGAACATTACATAGTCATTTGGATGTTAATAAAGATGGTATTATTAGTTATGATGATTTTATGTTGTTTAGAAAAAGATTTTGTGATTTAGGACACTTGACTTTAGAAGCTAAAGTTGAATTCAAAAAAGTATTAAATGTAAGTCAACCTTATATATATATATATTTTATGCATGAAAATAGAATATCAATTCTATTATATATATGAATATTATGTATAGGAAATGTGGGAAGAACAATGGGGAGAAATTAGTCCATATAATCTTATTTGTGTTGAAAAATATCTAGAAAAAATGCAACATGTTCTTAATGATTCATCATTGAAAAAAAAATGTCATCATTTTTTGCCATTTTTATTCAAAGTATGTTTTCAAAAATATATTTTTATATAAAATAATAATATTAAAAAATATTTTAAATATATTATTTAAAAAAAATTGCAGGCAGTAGATAAAGACCATAATGGCGAAATTTCTATACAAGAATATAAATTATTTTTCCAATGTTTAGGACTTACACATGATGTAAGTAAGATTATATATTTTTGTATAATAATTAATATAAAAAAAATAAAAATAAATATTTATATTATTTATAGGATGCAATTATCTCCTTTAGTCATATTGATATTAATGATGATGGTAAAATCAGCTCCAAAGAATTTATAATATTGGGTCGTGAATTTTTCTTAACAGAGGATCCTACAAAACCCAGTAAATATTTCTGGGGTCCATTGATAGATTAAATTTCTTATTGCAAGCCTATAATTTGTGATAAATATTATATATTAATTATTTTTATAATATAAAACTTTTTAATCTCATATCTAAAATTGTTAAGTTAAATATGGATTTATATGAAATAGATTAAAATATAAATTATCCTATGATATAAATTAAAAATATGAATTTAAAAATTAAAAATTTATATACATATATTAAACATATATTGAATAAGAAAATAATATATATTAAATAAAAATTCTTATAAGTAATATAATGATTGAAGAACTTATATAAAATTGTTTGTTAAAAAGTACAACAGTTTAATTACAAATATAAATACTCACTTTTACAAATACATGTAATTGTATGAAAATAAATAAATCACTAATTATTTAATTATTTTGACTTTCTAAGAGAAAAACCTTCACCAGTGAATGCTTTAAATTCATCTTGATCTTTTGCCTATAAGAATATATATTGTATAATAAAAATTATTAAAAAATATTATTAAAAAAATTTTCAATATACCTCTTTATTATTTACAGGCTTAATAATACGCAAGAATGTAAGTGTTCCTATTTTGTAATCATAATCCGGTATTCCTCTAACATAAGCTGGTTTATTTGTAGTTACTTCTGGTTTTGCAAAATCTCTACGTTTTTTGCCATCCAATCTATTACCTTCTCCTTTGAATGGTACAAAACCAGATGGGGCTGGCATTAAATCTGCAGGATCTACTACATTTTCATCCTTCTTAGTTTCTTTTTCTACATATCCCAGTGGAGGAGCAAATTCAACATTCATATCACATTCTATGATAGTAACTGCTGGGCCAGGTCTTGTTTCCAAAACACACATTTCATATATTCTTTGATTATATTTTATGGCAATAATATCACCTGTTGTGAGACAAGCAAAATTTCTTAATCCATTTTCTAAAACAGCTTTAGGATTTGTAATATCTAGAAAATCTTCAGATTGAGGTTGAAAACGTGAAAATGTTGCAACAGGTAAATTTACACTTTCAACATTTATTAGATCTCCTTCTTGTAATAAAAGATTATACATCATCTGTAATCACATTGTTATAAAAGCATATTGAATTATATTATATATATATCTACAATTAATAATAAAATACTTAAAATTGAAACTTACCCAACAAGGTAAATAAACTCTTCCTTCATCTGCAACAAATTCTAAAACACCACAATGAGTAATTCTATTCGTTTTTTCATTACTTAATTTAAATAGCATAGGAAATCTAATGTTTAATCTTGTAAGATGTTCTAAAGCTGAAGGTGGCATGATTACTAAAAACAATAATTTATAATCTTTTACTTATTATTTGTGCATAAATTATAATAAATTTTATGGGTATATGTACTTTTTCCTCCACGTTCTACATCTCGTCGATATGTACCCGGTAACATTGATACAGAAAAACATCTATAATGATTGTTGAAAGGTCTTACAATCTCCGGAAACATGTTAAATCCAAACTGAAAATGAAAAGTCATTTTAGTCAACACAACTTAACCTTGCTTTATTAGAGAGTTTATTGAATAAAAAATATTTGATCATTATTTTTCATTTCATTATATAGTTTTTTTTACCATATTTATATATTTGTTATAACACTCTTCCGAAGTTCTATAAATGATAGAATTTTTTTAAAAATTTGTTAATTTTTAGTATAACTTATAACTATGACATATGCTATACACAAAACAGACGATTTATTGTATACACATGTATATATCAGATGATTCGAAATGCACCTAGCGGATTTTTTTATACCTTTGTTATATTTAAATTATTTTGATTAGTACAATAGTTAAACAAATATAATTGAATTTAACAAAAATTAACATGATTATTAAATTATTATAAGATAATCTTTAAAAGGAGTTTTTATTGTAAAAGTAATAATTTGTAAAAATTTTTATTATAAAACTTAATATATTTTACAAAAATTTTTATTTTTATGATTAATAAGTAATATCTATATTAATTTAAATTAATTAATTATATTATATTAAAAATTGTATTGAATTATTGAACATATAAAATAATGCATTAAAATTATATTAAAAAAATAAATTAATATTATAAACTCTTTTATTATTGAATATATAACAGAATAGAATAATAATAATATAATTTATGAGAATTATAAAGGATCATCTCAATAAATAATCATATTGATAAAGAAATAACATAAAATTTATATTATATTAATGCATCATTACAATAGTACTGCCTGCAGTGTTTTTTTTTTATAAAAATAACGTGCAAAATTAAATGCATTTGATATAAAGTACATATTTATATATATTATTTTATTTATATATATAATTATTATTATTATAATTAATTATTTATATATATATAATATATATATTTATTATAATATCATATAATATTATAAAAAATATATATAATTATTTATATATATTTATATATATATATATAATATAATAATTAATATAATTTATATTAGAAAAAATATTATTTATCTAATTAAAGGAATTTGATGAAATGTAGAAATATTTAATTATTTTGTAACATTATGCATAGCTTCTGCAACATATTCTACATTTTTTGTTGTTACTCCTGCCACAGATATTCTACCATCCTTTGTCAAATAAATGCTATAGTCTCTTATAAGTTTTTCTGCCTATAAAATAAATAATACAAACAAATAAAAGTAAATTATTAATAACAATATACATTATAATAAAAATAAACAATATTGAATATAATACCTCAGAACTTTTAAGACCAGTAAAACAAAACATTCCAATTTGATTTGTAATATGTGACCAATCACGAGTACTACCACATTTTCTAAGATTATCAGTCAATGTTTGACGCATAGAAATAATACGGTCAGCCATTGTTTTTACATCAATAAGCCATTGTTTTCTTAAATCAGAATCTTCTAAGATTTCATTAACAATTCTAGCACCATTAATTGGTGGATTGGAGTATGCTGGTCTAATTATAATTTTCAATTGTGAAAGTACACGATCTGCTTCTTCTTTGTTGGATGTAATTATTGATAATGCTCCTACACGTTCACCTATAAAAATTTATAACTCAAAAATCTTTCAAAAAAGATTATAATAAAATTATATTTAATATGTTTACCATATAAACCCATATTTTTTGCATATGATTGGGCTAACATAATATCAATTCCATTTTTCACAAAGTATCTAACAGCAAAAGCATCATTCTCTAGGCTGCCTAGAATTTGTATCAAAATATTTTAAAATAAAAATTTTCGTATATCATTAAAAATTAAATTATTTAATTTTTTCATTATTCTACCTGAAGCAAACCCTTGATATGCCATATCAAAAAAGGGAAAGAGATTTCTCCTCTTTACTGTTTCAGCCAATTCTTTCCATTGATCTTGATTAGGATCAACACCAGTGGGATTATGAGCACAAGCATGAAAAAGAACAATAGATTTTCCTGGTATTTTCTGTAAAATATAATATTATAAATAGAATTTGTAAATATATTATCATTTATAATATTTCATCATTTATAATTTGTAAATATTATTTATCATTTATAATATTTATACATTACTAACAGATAAATCTTCTAAAGCACCATTGAAATCTAATCCACATGTTTTTGGATCATAATAACGATAAAATTTCATTGGAAGCCCAGCAAGTCTAAATATTTGACTATGATTTCCCCAAGTAGGTTTTGGCACATATATTTCTTTATTACTAGAAAAGAATTGCGATAGAAAAAGTGATCCAATATAAAGTGAACCTGTACCAGAAACTCCTTGAACAGTAGCATTCTACAAAATATAAATTGTAAATTATAAACTAATTTTATATTAAAAATTATAAAATAAAATTATAAAATTATAAAATGTAAAAATTATATTTAAAAAAAATTAAATATGTGTTAATATATAATATATAATGATTACATATCTAAATAATATTTAATATTTTAAAAATATTAAAATATTATTTAATCATTTTTTATTTTAAATTATTCCTCATATATTAAAATTACAATCATATTGAATATATTTATAATTGCATCTATAAATATATTTTTATATTTTTAAAATGAATATTGTATTTTATTAATGATTGTTACATACAATAGATTTTTATTGTTTTCATGATCAATTTCAAATATGTAAATAGACAAAAATTTAAAATCTTAAAATTATTTTCAAGATTATCTTGAAAGGATTTCTTATGATCATCAAATACATATATAAGAATATATATAAATTTTTTAAAATAATTTTTTAGAATCAAATTCAATAAAAAATTATTTTTGATTTTCTTTTATTAATTAATTTTTCACTTTAATTTTTAAATTTTATTTTTCTTATATATTATGATAAAAAAAAATAAATCTTTTATTATATTAAAATAAAAAAAAACATAATACATATATTATATCTATATATATTATATATTTACAAATTTTAAATTAAAATATTTTTAAAAATAATATATGTAATAATTTTAAAAATTTGTTATGTATATTTGTTATAATTTTCAAAATTGTTTATATTTTATATTATATTATTATTATATGTTATGTTATTATTTTTATATAAAACGATAAATTTGTAATGTGAATTTTTGAAAATATAAATAGTAAAATTTTTAAAAATTATAAATTATGTATTAATAAATAAAAATTAATAATTGAACATTAATCATTAAAAATATTAAAAAAAATATTAAACATCTAATATTAATCAAATATATATTAGATTATCAATTTTTCTTATAATTCAATATAAGATATTTATTATACCATATATTTCTGAAAATTAATAAATACAGATATATAATATATATAAGTATATATATGTATATGTATTTTTTTTTTTTATTTTTTATTTATACTTTATATCTAAGAAAATAAACTTCAATTTATCTACATCTCATATTTCTAAAAAAATATATTTTATATATAATACATACTAAACCATTTTTAACAACATCACTGTTATCACCAAGTGCCAATTTAATACTTTGTTTACAAAAATCTGAACTTCCTGCAATTGGTGCATATTCTTTATCCATATTTTTAGTTTTAATTTTTTCTTCTGCCTATTAAACATTTAAATTTATAAAATTAAAAAAAAATTATGTAGTTTTTAAACATATTTTAACTACTTTTAAATATATATACCTTTCGTACACTTGGTAAAACAAATGGTTTACCATTATCATCTCGATAAGCACCAACTCCTAAATTAACTTTATTTGGATTTTGATCTTTTTTGTATGCTTCTGTAAGACCTAAAATTGCATCTGGTGGGCCCATTTTTACATGAGGCCACCATGTACTATAATATATAAAATAATTTAATATTAATTTAATATATGTTAAAATTTTATATAAAATAATTAATATCATGATATTAATAAAATATTATTTTTAACATTTCATGCTAATTTTTATCAAAATTCAATATCAATTTCAAAAAAATATATTTATAATAATTTATATTTGTATTTAAGTTCATAATTATTAATTTTTTAGAATTAAAATCACATTCAAATTTTTATCTTTATTGATTCATCAAAATGAATATTTTCCAAAAGCTGTTCATAATTTGATAATGATTTTATATTTTTTTAGCCAATTCGTTCAATTTCATGTATTTATGTTATTTAAAATTTAAAAAAAATAAAAACAAAGAACAAATTTAATTTCGCATCTAAATTCACGAAGTATTAATAATTTTAATTTATTATATTCTATAATTCAAAGATAAGTTATTTAAAAAAAAATAAGGTTACTCAATTGTGAGATCTTACCCCATTGATCTAATGCCATATAAAGCAACTTTGTTCTTGTTAAATAAATTATAACTGAATGCAAATTTAATCTTATTTTGAGCCATTTTATTAATAATATAATAAAATGTCAATCCATTCACTTATCGCTTTCAATTCAATGAATTGAACGTATTAACTACTACCGTATAGAACATACGAACACTTGTTCTATAAGGTGTTTAATAGATTTGAAATTACAAAATTTGAAAATGAAAAGAAAATATTACATAAAAATAAATGATAAATATTTTATAAAAGATTAAAATCACAAAAATAAAATGATAGATAATACATATTTTTATATTAATATAATTTATAATATTTTAATTATTTTAATTATTTTCTTAGTAATTTAATTGATACAATTAAATTTGTTGAATTTAAATTCTCATTTATCGAATGAACATAATAATTCAATTTATAATATGTATATATATCTTTTTGAATTTCATTTTCAATAAATTTCATTTTTATTAATTTTTATAATAATAAGATTATTATTATTATTATTATATAAATTAGAGATTTAACAATCATTTAAGAATTTGATTTGTATAAGTTGGTGCCCATGGAATACTGAAGCATTTTGCTAGAATGCGTAAAAATTCAAAATAAGTAATTTATAAGATATGAAATCGAGTATTTATATATTAAATGAATCGATTATTCATTTTTTTTTCGCAAAGTCTATCTTTTTAGGATCTCTCTAGATTTTCATTAATCAGATTTCGTTTCATTGATCGATGATTTTTTTCTGATAGCATTATAATAAAAATACACATTTCTATTTTATTTATATAAATCACATAAATAATTTTAATTTTTAATTTTTTAAATAAAAATTTTTTTAGAACTTAAAAGTATTGAAGAAATATTATTAGATATTTACAACTAAATTTTATAACAACAACAACAATAACAACAACAACAACAACAACAACAATAATAATAATATAAAGAATATAAACAAATTTTTAATTTTGAAGAATGAAAGCAAAACAAATATAAAAATATATCAGAATATGTATTAAATATATGTTATCCTGTTTCATTACATATTTTCGCGCTTATATATTTGAAAAGCAACTTCATATTATTGACGTTACTTATTCTATGAAGTTTTCAAATAATGCAACGTCAATGTGTATATTAATCAATGTATATTTCTATCTTTCAATCTATTTCTATGTAAAAAGAATAAAATTTATATTTATTTAAACAACTTATCAGCTAAAATAAACAAAAGTAAATACACATAATCATTATATTTCTGTGATATAATTAAGAAGAAAAATAATTAACTGTGTTATTAATGTATTATTTTCTTGATAGAATTATTAATAAATATTCATAACAAATTGAGTTATATTAACCAATGATGACTTGAATTTATAAATTCATAATTATATAAATTCATATATGAAAAGTAGGTATAGTTTTATTTTAATTTTTTTGCTATTAATTCACAGAATATATATAAATATATATATATATATATATATATATATATATATATATATATATATATTATATTTTTAGGAAAAAAAAATATATATTTATAATTTATATTTTAATAGTTTA
The DNA here is from genome assembly GCF_003254395.2 of Apis mellifera. Taxonomy (NCBI): domain Eukaryota; kingdom Metazoa; phylum Arthropoda; class Insecta; order Hymenoptera; family Apidae; genus Apis; species Apis mellifera. The sequence goes on from NC_037640.1 coordinate 13,303,825, forward strand.
GTTATATGGAAAAAATTATTTACCAACGAAATTATTTGATGAGAAATGCAAATGCAAATATCTTTAGGATTAATTCAAGATGAAAAAACAAATTCATTTTGGTCAAGGTAATTATTTTGTATTAAAATATTACAAAAATAATTTGTAAAAATTTTTTTTATCTTTTTTATTAGATTATTTTTTTAAGTTAATGATATCTAATAACATATGTTAGCATATAAAATCATAAAACAATTTTTTTTTAGGAAGGAAAGACAAAAATGGTTTTTATCATTATTATGTGGTACTTGTCTTATATATGCTACAAGAACATCTGTTCCTTTATTAATGCCAATAATAAGTATGGAAAAACAATGGTCCAAACCAGATTCTGGAATAATATTATCTAGTTTTTTTTGGGGTTATACATTAACACAAGTTGCTAGTGGTTATATTAGTGATAAAATTGGAGGACAGAAAGTTTTATTAATTTCTGCTCTTGGATGGTCTATGACAACATTTTTTATGCCAGAAGTTATAGATTTTTTTTCAAAAAATGATAATTCTGTATTATTAGTAGCAACAATAAGAACGATAAATGGTGCATTTCAAGGTATTCGAAATTAATAAATTCAATAAGAAAAATGTAAAAAATGATTTGTTTTTTATATATCATATGTTACAGGAATGCATTTTCCTAGTATGATTAGTTTAATAAGTCAACGATTACATGAAACGGAAAGAGCTTCATTTTTTAGTTTATTAACATCAGGATCTGCTCTTGGCACATTACTCACTGGATCTCTAGGTTCTTACTTATTAGAAAATTATAATTGGATAATAGTTTTTCAAACATTAGGTAAATAAATATTATAATTATAATTTAATTATATTAACTATATGTTATAATTTACATTAATATTAATATTTTCTTTAATTGATTCATTCATTTTTAATTTAATAAATATAATATGATATATATTTTACCAATATTTCCTATATGTTTACATATATATGTTAGGAGAAGATATTAATTGAATAAAAAAATATATTAAATTAATAAATAAATTTTTTACACTTATGTTATACTTGTTTGTAAAAATATATTATTTCTAATTTATAATTTTAAAAAATCAAATTATAGAATAATATATACATTTATTGATAAATATAAATCATATAATAAATTAAATTACATATATTTCTACTAAAAAATTTATTGTTTTAGGAGGTTTAAGCTTGGCATGGACATTATTATTAAGTTATCATACTCTACCCTTTAAGGAAAAAGCAGCTTCTACTAAGTCACCTACTACCTACACTTTGCCTTGGTTGAAGCTTTTAAAAAAGCCTCCATTCTGGTAATCATTGTGCATGGGATCAATTTGAATTCAATTATCATAAGTCACACAATTTCTGACACAAATCTTAATATAAAAAGTATATATAAAGTTATATGGATACTTATATAAATATTGTAATTACAAATTTATAGATATATAAATTTTACATATTAATTTCATTATTTTTAGGTCATGTGTAATAGGTCATGCTTGCCAAAATAATTGTTTTTTTGTATTATTATCTTGGATGCCAATGTATTTTCATGATACATTTCCAGAAGTAAAGGTAGTTAATTATTAATAAATATTTTTCTTATATTGTTTAAATATATCATTTGTTTAGAATTTTTATTTATTGTTTTATATATATTTAGGGTTGGGTTGTAAATATGGTACCATGGCTATCTATGTTACCTTGTACATTTTTGGGTAAAGCCCTTTCTGAGAAAATAATAAGAGCAGGGTATTCTGTTACAGCAACACGTAAAATAATTGAAACAATATGTTTTCTAATTGAAGTCATAAGTTTATTATTTTTAGGTATGGAAATAATATTCCGTAAAAAATTATATAATAGAATTAAATTTAAAATTATTTCAGCAAAAGTGGAAACTTTTCAAAGTGCAATAATTTGTCTTGCATTTATAATTGGTGGTTCAGGTTTTCATAATAATGCAATTGCAGTAAACCCATCAGATCTTGCACCAAAACATTCTGGAAGTGTATTTGGATTAATGAATACTGTTGGTGCCATACCTGGTATATACATATAATTATAAATTAATATATATATTTTTTATCGTTACCAATAAAAATAATAATATAAAATATTTCCAGGATTTCTTGGAGTATACTTTTCTGGACATATATTACATGTAACACACAGCTGGTCTGTCGTATTTATATTTATAGCTATAATAGATGTATTAGGATGTATAGTATATTTATTATTTGGGTCTGGACAAGCAATTATATGAAATATTATTAAATTTGTTATTCTTTTAATTTATTATAAATAAATCTTGTCCTTGAAAGTAACTTTAAAAAGTTGCATAAATGATTTTTAGGTATAGACAAATAAAATATTAATAAAATCAATTGTATTTTGTGTATATTAATGTTGTGCATATGAGAATAATAAAAAATATTTTAATAATAAAAAATATTTACCTTATACTTCAGTTAATTAATAGATAATAGATTTTTACTTAATTTTAATATTGTTTTGTTTTAATTTTGATTATTTTTCGTATATATTCAATAAATTTCAATTATAAAAATTAAAAAAAAATAAATATTAATTACTCGAATTTGAAAGATTAACGCCAATTCAAAGTTAAATCATATTTAATACATAATAACAATCTAAGGATAATACTTAAATCTGATATCTATGTACGATTGTATGATATTGAAAGCAAATGGTTATAATTTCTAAAACGATGATTTTTTAACTATCATTATAAAATATTTTAAATTAGCTTTAACATATTATAATAAATATTAAAATATATTTTTAATTGATAATAAATAAAATAATAGCCAATGCAATGGTTAGTAAGTGTAATTACTTACATACATGAAAATGCCTCTTATAAATTGGAGCAGCAAGTGCTTGATGCCTTTTTTAACGCGAGCATGTGAACGGATCTCGAGACTCGACTTTTCGACTTGGAACATCTCGTGAGAATTAATGTACGCAGTAGGGACAATCGCAGAGGTGGAATTTTATTTTTAACGGTACGACCGTATATTTGTTTATGCGAAGTTTCTGATGAACGTGTGATTTGTTCGTTAATGGTTGTCGTTTTCACCGATCATTCGGTCGTGCCTGCCTCTGCCTGCTGCCGCGAATGTGGATACTTCACGGTGTGCCGTACTGCTGCTACCGCCGCTGTACGTTTGAAGTACTCTCCTCGGCTGATTGCCTTCGGATTTTAACAAATCTTTCACATTCGTGAATGCTTTGAAACTGGTTCGTTATTGTACCAGACTCCGCCGTGATTGTCACTTGATAGCAACACCCGAGGCGCCAAAGCTGTCCGCATCGGCGCTTTCTTTAGCCCAAGTGGTATCAATGTTGTCTGGCAATGGTGTGTAAGGAGAACGTAGTATCATGGTTTGGGAATCTGTCCAGGTAATAAAAGTATTATCAGTTTCTTTTCTAACTAATGCCATATTCTTCTTGTTCGGAAATGGAGTACTATATTTTCTTATTTATAGTACTCCGTTTCGTTTTTCACTATGACCTCTTCATCCTTACCAAATTTTGAACTAACCAAAAAGAATATTCTACAATTTAATCTTAATTGTATGTCAAAAATTTAAATGAATATATTAATATTGAAAATATAATGTAAATATTGATTTTCTTTAATGTTTAATTTACTTCATTATCGATATATAATTTTTCTGTTTATTATACAGAAACTCCAAGTATGGTAGCAACTGTTTTCCTTTAATTTCGTGTATATGGAAGATATTATAATGAATTAATAATTAAATTTTTTTTATAAATATTTTCGATTTAAAATTATAAAAAATGATATATATTTAATATTATTATAATATCAATATTATTCGTTTTTCCTATAAAATATGGATTATATGTTATAATAAAATTTTAAAAAGTATATTATTAGAAATTTAATGATTAAACACTATTGCAACATGTTTTAATAAGAATTATACATATATAAATTTTGTCATATACATGTTATTATTTTGATATAATTTTAATAATTTTTGATACATAGTTATTATTATACATAATTATAACAATGAATAATTATTATTATATCATTATTATATTATTTTTTTAAAATAATTTTTAATAAGTACAAATATTTTATGAAAAGAATTTAAATTTAATTTCAATAAATAAAAATATAATAATATATTATATATTAATATAAATTATATAAAATATTATAATTGAAAATTTATATGTTTATAATTTTGAAAGATTATTTAATTGTAAATAATTATTATTTATTCCAATTTAATATTTAACAATTTTTATAAATTAATTATATTATTATATTAGTGTTGTATATAAGTATATTTTTATATTTTTTAAAATTCTGATTATACAGAAACATTTCATATTTATGAAAAAAAAAATATTTTTATTAAGTTTATTATTTATAAAAAATATATTTGTGTGTGCAGTTATAAACGCATCGATGTCATGTGCACATTATTAAATATGTGCCTGCCATTTGAAGTACGATATCTTGGCACTTGTGTAGAGGATATTGGTAAACGGGATTACAATGATCTTCGTGACACAGAACATCATGCAAACAGTGCCTCTGACCTTGCCGAGTTAACAACCTTAGGTGTGGCAGATAAACGCACACGAAGGAAACTTGCTCTCTATATGGCATTATTACATTCTTGTAATTATGCATGTGCTGTCATCTTATATAAGAATTTATCAAATTTTGACTATCAAGAAATCTCCAATCTATTAAATGGGACCACCTTTACACCGGATGATCAACCTCTAGAAGAGCTACTCTTGTTGTACACAATGGCTTTAAATCATCCAGCATTTACATATGAGCAGAAAAGTGTTTTTGGTAATATTTACATTAAACTTCAAGAAGAAGAAGCTCGTCTGAATCTCTCAAAATCAAATTCATCTTATAAACAAGCACAAGTATGTGTAAATTTTTATATTTATTTATTTATGGAAATAATCTTTAATGTAATGACTATTTTAAATAATTCATATTATATTTATAATTAAGTACTATTTTTTTTTTTAATTTTAAAATTTAATATAAAAGTTAAAAAAAAAGAAACTGTAAATATTATTTTATATTATATTCTCATATCTGTTACGATAATAGGGTTGCACGCCATGTATAAATACAAATGAAAGATTAATGGATACAGAAATGCAGGGTAGTTGTATGATAGCTCCACCTCCAATGCAAACTTATCACGGTATTTGTAATGCATTTGTATTCTATTGTATTATTTGATATATATTCATTTATATATTCATATATATATATATATATATATATATATATATATATATATATATATATGTACACGCATATATATTAATAATTGTTTAATATCTTTGTAGGAGAAATGACAATGAGAAATAATACCATGGTAACTGGAGTTCCTCCTGGTCTTTCTATGCCTCCACCTGGATTATGCCTGCCAACTCCAGAACAAATGCCAATGGGATCAGGTGGTGCAACACAATACCTTCATCTTGGCTTTCCGTCAGTAAATCATATGCCACCATGGACAGGTCAGGTTATGATGGGGAATCAACTGATGTATCACTCTGGCGACATGTTGGCTTATCCACCTTCCCCCTTAGTCAGCCGTCAATCGTCACCATCCCAGTCTCGATCTCCTAGTCGCAGCAATTCCCCAATGGGTCGCAGAAATAATACAATGCCGCGCACCTCTTCGCAAGTGACTCAATCTACTTCAAATACCTTAACAACGTCAACGAGTGCCTCTAACAGTCAGACAAGCATCTGTAGCTCAAATGCCAATTCCCTTCCTCCACTTCCCACATTGGGTACGAACAGAAGTCATCCTAGTCAACCTCCATTGCTTCCATCACGCTCTGTTCCCTTGTCTATCAGCAGTTCTACTACTTTTTCACGGCATAATAGCATCGAGAATACCCCTTCTACCTTAATTCCGGCAGCACCTCAATCAAAACAACCACCACCACCACGGCTGCGGTCTTCAATTTCTGGTGATTCTTTACGAGAAACATTAGGAAAGGAAATGCCAAATTTCAAAGGCAATTTGCAGAATTTTTCTCTTGACGAGGTAAGATAATGGAATTGTTGAAAATAATTCGAAATTTCGTAACATTTGATAAAAAAAATCTTAATTAAATCTAAAATATATTATTAAAAATTTTTAATTTAAATCATTCTATTTATATTTTATTAGATTAAATTAAAATATTTTTATGACATTAATGTAATGTAATTATATAATATATTATATAGATTCGAAGAATGAGCGATGAGGACTTGAGAGAAATAGGATTAACGCCGAATGCTGTAGGACAATTGCGAAGTATAGTTAAAAGTCAAACCACTAATGGTTTAAATCAAATTTCCACTGACAAAAAATTAGAGAATACTACTAGCACAACACATACAGTAGTAGATCCAGCTGAAAATGAGGTAATGATTAGTAATTTACATTTGATACGTATTAATACATTATTAATTTCCATTTAATGAATATGTTATAAAACTTTTATGTTATTATATTTAGGCTATACCAGGAATGGAGATGTTGAATGATAATGGAAATCAAAGCAGTAAGTCAATGCCCTTACAGGAACAGCATCCAGCGATGCATCATCATCATAATCATGCAGCTACTCCTAATTTACGGCGATATCCTATGCCACCATTAGATCCTGCGCAAATACAAATGTATCCTGCACCACCACCGATGTATGCTGCACAGAATGCACCATGCTATGCCTGTCTTACATTACCTGTTGCCGGGGTACAAAATCGATACTCAAGGTAAGAAAAAAATTCACGGATTCGTAAAAATCAATCTTTGATTTTAATAATGTTTTAAAATATTTTAGGTGCAATGCTCAACACGTATATTGTTTAACACAATTACAAGCCTTGAGGTTAGACCCTGAGGGCAGCAGGCATTGTTCACAGAGCAGTAGTTCCGACAGTACTGGTAGTAGATCTCCACCGGAAACTCCTCCAGCAGCACCGTGGGTGAGCGGAAGTGAGAGCAATGCACCACCAGTCACTGATCATCTTAGCTCTGCACCAGTACATTCTACAAGTGCAGTTTCACATCCAGTATCCCAACAGTCTATACAATCAGGCCCTGAAAGGCAACGTACTAAAAGAAATCAGGCACATGTGATACGTCATAAAAATCAAATGGTGAACGGCGGTGGACCCCCAAATCTGTCACAATGTGTTTCCTTTCCCGCGCCACCATCGCATTCGCAGGTCACATATCTGCCGCATGGTCATTTCCCAGCTTTGAGACCGAGTAGTGGTATTTATTCTAACTTCTCACATGGACCGTATGCAAGGCCAACTTATCCAACCACGTATCAACCTAATGGTGAAATGATGTATCAATATCCTGGACATCCATCTTCGGGAGGAACACCACCACCTCCGCCAAATGCAGCTACAACACCTGTTCAGACGCCATATATGCCACCTACTCCAGTTGTAACATATGCGCCAGCTGCCGTCCCACCAACGAAAATTTCGTGTTATAATTGTGGCAGTAGTAGTCATCTTGCAGTTGATTGTAAAGATCAAACTATGGAGGATCTTACTAAAAAAGGTACAAGCTTTTTCACAATTCATTTCTACATTTTTTTATTTTATTTTTACTTTCAAATGGATAATTTATTATTATGTTTATTATATATGTTTGATTATATTATTATTATTATTATTATTATTATTGTTATCTATACATATATGTATAGAATGTTATTATTTACAATTATATGCTTAATAAATAATATTTTTACTTTCAGCTCAATACCGTCTAGATTATAGTATAATGAAACAACCTGGAGAGTGCCCAAGTTCTGACAAGTGATCCCCTGCCGTGGACCATTCAGCAATTTATCATTATCATCATTACCGTAATTACCGTTACCATCATTGTCACTATTATTATTACTACGATCCCGCCACAGCAATACAACCTAAGTACCGTTCAAAAGATGACTGCTATCGCTCCTCATGCAAGTTTTCGGTGATTTTTGTAGACATCCCTAATATTCAGGATGACGATTTTTTAACAAAGGAAGTTTCGCGATTCACGGTACCAGGTATACTTTTTACAAGTTCTTATTTATGATAGTAATTCTTAATTATGATTGTAAAAAGATGTAGCGTCATGTACAAAAGAAAACAGAGAAGCATAACCCAGAATGCTCTTATCTATGTTTTTAGAATACATTTTGAAAGGTTTTTGTTAGGTATTGACTCGTGTCTTACCCCAACGATACCTATGAATTACATATAAACATACACATACATACACACAGCACGCCTCAACCCAATTTCTCACTATTTCTCTAGTAACTAGCCATAAACAAGAAATACAAGAAAAAAAAAAAAAGAACACATTGTGCTCTGATTAGATGAGACTATCATGTTTGACTATATTTATCATTGATACTTTTACTTCTACTAGTATGTCTATACTATCACTATTACTACTATTACTATTAAACTATTACTATTACTTCTATTATCGCTACTGAGCCACGACATTTTTATGTATACATATTTTCTCAATTCTTATGTGCGCAATGTTTGAACGAGTGCAAAAGTGAATGATCAGAGTAAGTAAAAGAATTAATAAGAAAGGGGAATGCTGAGAAAGTAAGCAAGAAAGGAAGAAAAGAAGAAAGAAAGGAAAAGGACAGAAAGAAAGAAAGAAAGGGAAAAGAAAGAAAGAAAAAAAGAAAGAAAAGAAAAGAAAAGAAAGAAAGAAAGAAGGAAAGAAAGAAAGAAAGAAAGAATGAAAGAACAACAAACCATAAGTGTTCGATCGTCTAGCTGCCTTTGCGCTCCTGTGTGTATAAAACTATAAATATACGCCGCTCACCACTCATTTATTAACTTATGAATAGTTAATTAAATAACAATATAATTCTCATCCTATTTATAAATAGTCATGCAATCACGTGCAACTTAAGCAATTTTATACGAGTTTTATTGATCGCCCATCTTTTTTAAGTGTAAGCAATGCGTTATATGCGTTTAAAATCTAGTAAGTAATAAAGAAAAGAAAAGAATGAATAATTGACTTGAATAATGGACTAGTGTTAGCGGTATGAGTGGAGTGGCAATATGCGCTAAGAAATCATCTTGTCAACAAGTTGCTACTGCATTTAAACGAATTTTTTAATTAAAGAAAAAAAAAAAAACATTATTAGTAATGTGTCGACCTAATTATATCAGAATGCATAATTTGGCAACTCTTTGTCTAGTTGATGATAACACTCATAATTTTTAATTTGTAAGTACTCTCATACTTGTGCACTGTGATCTATGTAAAGTAGATCTTGGATAATCCAAATTGATAAAGAAGAAGAAGAAGAAAATTGAAAAATTATAAAAAAAAAAAAAAAGAAATGAATGAGAGTGGATATGCGTGATTTTCAATATATACATGCATTTAAAAATTTTCTCTTTCAATAGCTCTTGGATATAAACAAATTTCCTGGATGTTCTCCTTGTCTTTTGATCAGTAAAAAATCTTTTTGGCAGCTAGTCAATAGCCACGCAAATTTTGAAATTGATTAATACTTTAGAGTTAGTTATATTTCAAGGATAAAAGTTTGACAAGAAAGATGTAAAGTTATCAAGGTGTTGATAATTTTAATGTATTAATTTCAATCTGATTTATTTAATTTTATCATGATATGTATGATTCATTTTAATGATATTGTGAATAATATTGAAAAGAAAGTGGTTCCAAATAAATTCAAAGATCAATGAAAAGTGTTAATATTAACACCGTGTAATTAAGTCAAACTTTTGTCAACAATCTCTTCAATAAGAAGTTCGACCATACCATACCCATAATTTACTAGAGTCTAATTCGGCGTTCAAGTAAATATTTAGTGAAAGTAAACTGTCTTTGTTTAATATCCAGTGTTTTCATATCTAATAATAAAAAAAAAAAAAAAAAAGAAAAAAAGTATAAAGATTTATCTTGCCGTTACGATTAGTCAATAATGATTTTTTAAAAAAAAAAAACTACCTGAGAAAAATGTTGTCAAAGTGGCTGTGACTAATGAGACGTGTGCAAAATTCATATTAAATTTTTTTTCTTCAACTTCAACTCACAATGCAATTCAAACGTTTCGATGATATTCTCTAAATGAATAATTTATCTGTGAATCGCTATCAACAGTAAGTGACAAATTATGCTTATAAAACAATGATTGATTGAAACATTTCGTTGCTTGACAAGAGCGAAGAGGGGGAAAAAAAAAAGAAAAAAATAGCGCAAAGGTTTGGTGAATTTACATGTGCTTTAAGGTATGAAACAAAGGAGTCTGACATTGGAACATAATATTAATAATAATATTGTAACCTTAAAAAAATGAATCTTTCTTGATCAAGGCCTCAAGATTTTTAGGATAGGGCCTTAAAAATTGGGGGAAAAAAAAAAATACCTATATATATATATATATTATTTGTTCTCTGGACAAATTTCGTTTCAACGAAATATAAAGACTTTATTAAATATCCTATCTCTTCAATTTTTTCAAATATAATTATATTTAGCGATATTATAAAGAATGAATAATCCATCTTGTTAAGCAGTAACAAATCATTGTTGATCAAGTGATATGATATACTATATTGATCACGATTAATCGTGTTTATTAGAAGCAATGATATTCTGATTATTAATATATATATATATATATATATATATAACACTTTATTGCTGTTTATTAACCTGTAATTGATATAACTGATAGCCAAGAAAAAAGTATGTTTTAATATATATATATAATCTCAGATATATCATTGGCAATAAGATGAACGCGATATTTCCTCTTCTTATTATTAATTGTTAAGCAATAATATTTCCTATAGCGACAACCTATAATATACGTTTCTCTGAAAGATATATTATTGTACATTATTGTATGTTATATAAGCAGCAATAAGGGAGTTTTGAATTTTTATGGATAATCTGCAATTATATATATATATACATATAAAGAGGAAGAAGGAATCTTGAAATATCACTTTAGCAATAATGTCATATTTAATGGCATAATACAATTATGTGATTGTTATTTAAAAAAAGGGGGGGGGGGAAAGTCTAATTAAGGAATTATCATTTTTCATTATCCTCTATGACTATACTCATCTTTTATTGCATTTCATCAGTTTGATATGTTCAGCTGAAACGATTAAAAATTTTATCAGGAATTTGTATTCTTCTCTCTCTATCTTTCTCTCTCTCTCTCTCTCTCTCTCTCTCTCTCTCTCTCTCTCTCTTCCTGCCCTAATTTCTAGTCTTATTGAACTTTTTTTTAAAAATTTTGCCATTGATAATGATTAAAATCACTGTCGCAAAGGTAGTACAGTAGCAAAAAAAGACTTTTAATTTTATCAACAGGGAGACTGCTTTACTTCACTTTACTAAATCAAGACTCCTTTGTTTATAGAGAGTACTGTCGAGTTAACTACGCATTTAAACTAGTGAAATGATGTATTATAGTGGTGACAAGGGGGAGGGGGGGAAAAAGAAAAGAAAAGAAAAGAAAAACAAAAAAAAGGAAAACAAAAAAACGACAAAAAGATATTGCGCTTCATCGTGTAATATGTGTATTACATTGTTGTTCAAGTTTTGGGAGGAAGGAGAAGGGGAAAAAGAATATGTTCAAAATGCTCTTGATCAAATCAGTATTATACAGAAGGAGAAGAATCAAAAGGAACCATATCACTTGAACAGAGACCGTAGAGCGGGAGCATGAGAGATTAGTAATAGTGATTATGATAAAAATGATAATAATATTAGTATTAATTGTAATAATTATATTAATATATACATGATATAAAATATATATATATATTATATAATACATATATATATTGAATATGTATTATATAATAGATATACTTGAAATAGAGATGTAAATTTTTCAAGAAGGATTGAATTCAATGTTTCTCAAATAAGAATCAAGAATTTGATTTAATTTAGAAAATGCATCCTAATTTTTTTACTCTCCAATCAACACTTTTAATCATAAATTTCCTAAAGCTTCGCCTCTTCCATCGAAATTGATTATACATGATTTTCTAAATTTATTAATAAAAATAAGAATAAATACATAATTATACACTTTCTCGACGATTTACATCTCTAATAAATTAATAAGATCGATTGTACATGAATGAAATTGTATTTAAAAGAAAAGAAGAAGAAAAAAAATCGAGGAAAAAAGAAAAGAAAAAAAAAAGAGACCGGGAGCCATTACATTATCTTTCTCTCTCTCTCTCTCTCTCTCTCTCTCTCTCTCTCTCTCTCTCTCTTCTTTTCTCGAATATTTTTTGGACATACAGGGGTGTAATTGGGCAGCGATTAAGGAACCAGGAAATGTTAAGAGGAGAAGAAGGAAAAATTCTATCTGAAAAAAAAAAAAAAAAATGCACGTACAAAACGTACAACAACATATATATATATATATATGCAACAAAATAAAACAGCAGCAGAGCATGCATGTATGTATGTGCATACGCGGACAAAAAATGTAAGAGTATGAAAAGATGTATATCGTCTGTCTCTCGGCATAGTGACTTACCAAACGGCTTATTTATAATTATTATTATATCACGATGTACGATTTGATTTTGCGTTATTCGTTACTCGACGCGAGCAGTTTAAATGAAAAAATAAATTTAAATAATAATAATAATAACGCGGTGTTTGCACGTGGTGGTGATGAACGTCCCGTTTCCCGTTCGGGACGAGAGAGAGAAAAAAAAAAAAATATATATATATATATATAGAAAGCTTTAGCCCGAAGAGAGAAACTCACGAAGACAATACCTCGTGCTTTGGACGAGGATGAAGATTAAAAAAAAAGAAAAGAAAAAAAATCCCCCAAAAAAAAAAATAATAATAATAATAATAATAAAATAATAAACGGTAAATAAAAATAAAAATAGCATGAGGTATATGCAAAATAATAATAACAAAAAAAAAAAAAAAAAAACAGTAGAGAAGAGTTGCCATTTCGAAAGATGAATGGAAGGAAAGGTTTTTTTCCGAAAAAAAATTGAAAAGGGGAGGGGAGGGGATAAAGCGTGTGCTAACTTAACGGTTATAAATTGTAATTCGAGGGAGAATGATAAAAATGCGGAAAAAGGAAAAAAATTTAGGAAGCATTCTGTGCAAAGCGAGGAGGGGGGGGGGGAGGGGAAAAAGAAACTCATTCGTTCAGTTTTCGTAGAGGATCGGATTTTTTTTCTCGTCGCGTATGGATGAAACACTATGGAGAGTGTAAGTAAGACGATGGGTCATCAAACGAAAACTCGAGGAGAGGAAAAGAAAAAAAAAAAAAAAAAAGAAAAAGGAACAAATTCGAAAATGAAAAAAAAATCTGTATGAAGGTTTGTGCCACTCTACGTCATGTACATAATAATAATAATAATAATAAAAAAAAAATTCGCGCGTGAAAGGGGGATACGAGTGTGTGTGTGTGTGTGTGTATGATGTATGTACTGTGAGTGATGAAGTAATAAGATAAATGAAGTATGTATGAGATGAAGTATGTGGTAGTGGAGAGGGGAAGGAGAAGAAAAAAAAAGTAAAAAAAGAAAAAAAGATTTACATACGTGAATATGTGATGTGTATATACACACTGCTATATATATACATACATATATATGGAAATATTGAGATATATTTGTAAATTCTGTTATTCGAATGCATTATAAATATTTTAACCTCCTGTAATGAAATATTTAATAAAAAACGTTACCAACCAATCCGTCTACACTTTTAGCCGGTGTGTGTGCGTGTGTGTGCGTGTGTGTTTAGAGAATTATACGTGCGTCTCTTCAAATGAAATTGTGTGTATTTTTCTTTGTGTGCTATATATATATGTGTGTATATATATGTATATATATATATATAGTACAAAAGGAAAGATAGGTGTAAATATAGACACGCTTTTGTAGATTAATTTCCGATTATTTTGCGATTATTTGATTGATATTATATCGATTATATATCAAGTTTATAATAATATCTTTGAAACAGTGGACATTGTTTATAATATATTGCACATAATTTTTCTTTCTTATTTACAATTTGTGATTATAAAAAAAAGAAAAAAGGAAAAAAAAAAACGACGATGATATTTGTAAATAAATCAAAGAGAGAAAAAAAGAAAAAAAAAAGGAAAAAACTACTGGTTGAAGTATATATATATATATATATATATATATACTCTTAGACTATTCTGAAGGAAAAGAAAAAGGAAAAAAAATGTGATGAGAATCTAGCATTTAATTATATAGATGCACTGTTTAATTTGTTTGTATAAACTAATATAAAAAATATATATATATATATATAGTTTAAAAATTCATAATTCAATATTGAATAGTACAAGGATACGCTGAGACTATTGTTTTTAAAAGATGCGTTGAAAAAAATTGTATAAAAATGTTGCTTTTTTTTATATATCTATGTTTCTCGAAACTTATATACATATATATATATATATATATATATATATATATATATATATATATACATACAATATTCAATAAGCAGGAAAGGATTTCACAAAAGAGGAGAGGATCTGATAATTGATGTAAAAGAGCTAAAAAAAAATCTTAAAGATTTGAAACGAAACGAAAAGATCCTGTACATTGCATCTATGGGAATGGATAATATATATATATATAACGATAACTGTATATTATGTGCTGTAGACAAAAATTATAGTAATTTGTAATACGAATGAATTGAAGCAAATAAAATAAATTAAATGTATTTTTTGATGTGGTTAAAAAGTAAACTATAATAAAATATTCCATATAAGTATAATTATTATTAAATAAATACGAGTAATAATTCAAATTTGTTTAGATGAACCCACATCTGTTTCGCCGTGAAAAAAATATATTTTTACGATTTTTTTATTATTCGAGAAGGATACAATAAGTGATATCGCAGGATAAGACTTGTTACAATATGTTGTATATAATTTTTCTTTTTATTTAAAATTTATCTGATAACAAAAAAAAAAAGTGGCTTGTACGAATGCGTCGGATTTCTTTTTTTTTTTTCTTAACAAAAACTCCAAAAATCGCCAAATCGGACATTTTTTTTGAGTGCAATCGATCCACAGGACTTCCGTTATGTAAGAGTGTGCATGTGTATGGTAACATTACTTACTAGTGGCACAGATACCGCATTATGGTTTCATATAATTTATTATTTATTTTTGTGTCTTTAATATCTCGTATTAAAATGATAAATGAATGATAGAAGGAACGAATAATAAATATATACGGAATTATGTCAATTTTCTATTCAATAGAAATATATATATATATATTTGTATTTAACATTTTTTTAGATGAATAGATTATTATTATTTGTGTTCTTATTGTAACAACATTAAAAAACGATATTTGTATCCATAACGCGTTATCGACATCTATACGGATGTTATGTGCTGTATCCAAGTTGATTAAATTATTATGCAATCTATCAATATGTCGTAACACATAAAGATATCGATAAAAAATATAAATTGTATAAATAATCAACGAATTATTTTTTTTGTATGTACATACCTTTGTAGATTAATATTTATAATTAATATTTATAAATTTGTGTAATTGAATATATATTTTTATCCAAAAATTTCAAAATTCATTAAATCGATTTCGAATTGTAGGAAAAAATAAAAGAGTAATCGATATACAACTGCATTACGAACATATCTTTTTTATATATATATATTTGCACCGAATAATTTCGACATACGGGAAACGATTCTTACATCTAATTTTTGTACTCTGGTAAATAATAAGAAAAAACGAGATTAACATAGCTGTAAGATCACGAAGTAGATCACGGATGTACAATGATGCGGTTGAAAAGTTGTACGAAACATTTTCACGTTCAATGTGTAACGATTTTACGGATATTCATAAGCAGTGAAAACGCATATATCGAAACTCTGGATCTTTAACTTTTCTCGGCACGTATACCTTCTCTCCTACCTATCCTTTCTATCCTGTCTTTAATCCTGTCCCATGTACGCTACGTACGATACATACGCCCGCTTATTCGATCATTCGAGACGAATCTCTGGAGAAGAACTTGGTCGAAAGAAGAGTATCCGTTTTTCTACGGTTATTACATATCTATGATGAGAATCGCGTAAGCTTGGAGTCGGCGTGTCGACGGAGTCGCGAGGTCGATCGAATCGAAACGAGTTGAAACGGCGTAGAGAGGAACGGCGCGATTAAAAACGCGAGTCGGAGCGAGAAGGATCAAACGAGCCGGTCACGATCGCCACTAGTGCCACCTGGCCGGCGATACGGTTAAGAGAGGGGGTGGAGGGGTGCGTATTGACGCGACTGCGCGATTTCGTCGACGCGGTAGAAAAGGGTAGCGCGTTCCGCGGCAGCGAGAAAGCGCAACGCTGGAGAGAGAGAAAGAGGGGAGGAGAGAGGAAGGGAGCGGAGAAACGAGAACGCGAGGAGAAGGAGGGGACGGCCTGAAAAGCTCGGGCCAGGCTGGGTTCGATCGTTCAATATTCATCCCTTGGTCGGACGAGAGCGCCCGAGAACAGTAGCTCCAGACGAGGGCACGAATCGACCCTTCCTTCCTTTGCGTCCTCGCCCGCGGAACTGTTCGATCGCGGCACTGTTCCACCACGGAACACGTACAACAATACATATTACCAGATAGAGCGTCAGATCCTGACTGTCGTCGTCCGTTCGTTCGTTCGTTCGTTCGTTCGTTTGTTCGTTCGTTCGTTCGTTCGTGGTGATTATTCGCGGAGAGAAATTTTTCGATTCTTCTCTCCATCTTTCGTCTAGTCGTAAAGGATGGAGGGTAAAAAAGTCGAACAGTATTACACTCCACCGCCGAAGCTTGGCAAATGGGAGGGTTTCAGGGTCTTTGTATGGAACTCCGAGACTGGACAGTTTCTGGGGCGCACAGGCGCTAGTTGGGGTAAGTTATCTTTGTGAAAATATGTATTTTACACATCCGAGAGATACTTTACTTTTATCACGCTTCGAACACGGATAGATTCTTTTCGTTCGTTACTGTTGTACGATATAGGTTATTATAAAATTGAGAACGGGAAATGTGTTTACGGTATCGAGAACGATCTTTTCGGTGATATTCTGTGAAAACGTATCGAATATCCGATTGACATTTAATCGTAACCCCACCGTTCTTGACGTAAGTAAAGGGTCGCAACGTACACGCGCACTGCAGATCGTTGGCGGTGCCATGTATTTAGGAAGGATTATCGTGCTTCTCAAGTTGAACCGAAGAAAAATGTTTCGTGATTTTAATTCGGATCGTTTTCCGTTTCGCAACGTCGATAGAACTGTAAACTTTTTCATTTTCATTCTCTTCTCTTTCATTTATCTTTTTTTAATGAAAAATCTTAACCGTTGTAAAATGTAACGTAAAAATTTGTCTCTTCGTACGTAATTTTTTTCAATTTTTGCCGCATAAGTCTTACGTTCGGATGCACGAAAATAACGTTCAGTTACAAATATTTCGTTTTATCTAGCAGGAAACGTATCCTGTTCCGATAAACCGGAGGTTTCTTTTCCGTATCGTAAATATCTTTTCAATTTCATTTACGTTTCGAGACTTTCGAGTTCTCGATCGAATCTTTGAAAAAAAAAAAAAATAAAGGAAGGATAAATCTTCAGTTTTCCATTTTTATCGTCGTAATAAAATTATAAGAAAAAAAAATATTCTTAATCTTTTTAGCGCCAAAGTTTTTATCCCATTATAAATAGTTGAAAAAAGGGAGATAACGCGGTAAGCTATGCTCGAAACGAGAAACACGTTGAAATTATTCCGTAAAGGGATAAAAATATCGAAAGAGCGAGTATTTTGAACGTGTACGCGTAATAATAATACGGTGCAAGTTATTTTTACGAGCTTAAATATACAGATAAAAATTCATTTAAGATTCTGCGTTTCGTATATATTCTTAATGCTTGTAATTGATTTTATTCCACTCCGACCAACGGCATACAGGAATGTATTCTCCATATTGTAACTATTATGTAATACAATTGCGGAAAGATTTGGTCGATCTGACCATTACGGTATATCGAATAAAATCAATTGCTGCAAAAGCTAAGACTATAATCACACGTTCACACAAAATTAACGCTTATTCGGTTACTATTAATCGATCGAAATTTTATTTTTATTCGTCGTAAAACTTTCTCCGATGTTTTATCATCTCTCCCTTAATTGTTTTTTTTTATTTTTTTAATAATGTTATTGGATTTACAATTAATTTAAGAAAATTACGATTTGATGGAAAGGAAAATTTTTAATATTTTTGAATTGTATTGAAAACAAAATTATTTCTGTAAATTTTATTACAATTTATTCGTAAAATTTCTCAGTTGCAAATCAAAAGATGTAATGAAATTGTTATTTATTAGAATCGTTTTATTTTATTTTGTATTATTGAATTATTAATATTTGAAAAATTGGAATTAAAATTTTTATCTTTTTAAAATTTTTTTTCCATGCGACGCGAGAGCAAATCACGAACAAATATTGATTTTTTTCCCCCCTCCCCCGACATTATCATTTATACGGCACGTATAAAATTTTTACGATAGATCTCTTCTTAGAAATTCGACAAATTTGCAATTTTCTTACCTGTATTTACAAACTAATTCGCCCGGCCGTCGAGTTATCGTGTTAGCATACTTAAAGCAGCTTATATTTTTCTTTTCTACACTCTTTCCTCTTCCTCTCTTGAAGTTGATCGACTTCCACCAAGATCAATACAAACCAACCCGCCGTCTTGCCGTCTCAGTGGAAATAGCTTCTCTTTTGTTTTTAATAAAATTTCACCGATCAAAAAAAAGAAGAAAAAGAAATAATTGAAATACAAGAAATGACAACAGAGGATAATTATTAATCATTGTAGTTGAAAAGATTGTTTAACGAATCGAAAAATAATTTATTATTCTTCGAGTGTCTCTTTTTAATGTTTTTATCATCATCTTTTATTTTAATCATAAAATAATTCACGTGAAATTTTTTACTCGTTTGTAGAAGAAAAGAAAGATCTTAATGTTAAAAAAATTTTATATCTTGTTAACGATATAATAAAGATAATTTTTTAGAAAAATAGTTAACGAATCGAAAAATAATTTATTATTCTTCAAGTATCTCTTTTTAATATTTTTATCACCATCTTTTATTTTAATCATAAAATAATTCACGTGAAATTTTTTAAAAAATGTTAAAAAAATTTTATATCCTGTTGAACGATATAATAAAAATAATTTCTTAGAAAAATAGTTACACTTTTCGATCGAAAAGTAAAAAAAGAAAGAAGAGTGAAATATGTAATATTTGACGAATAAGATTGAATATGGGATGTGATACAAGGATCAAGATGTATGTATACATCGAATTATATTTTCTCTCAAATGCAGTACGCTATTACGGTTACTGTAGTAACGTAACATTTTCACGGTTTTTTTTTGAGATATCGATCACTTCGTATGCGGAACGCGACGGCGCCACAAACTTAGAAGCCACTACGGTTCTTTCACGAAGTAGGTCATTGATATTGTTGCATTTGAGTTTGAATTTTGAAGAAATGTGGTAATCTTCGTGATTTTTTTTTTTTTTCGTCCTGGGAAGAGGAAACGAAAAACTTTGTACAGATGTAAGATTATTTTTTTTATAGATTATAAAACAGAAGTTTATTCGAATACTAAAAAGAAAGAAGAGGGCAAGTTTCTTTAATTTAATTTAAACTGTTTTCAAACGATATAGAATGCTATTTTTATTCAAAAATTTCTACTACAAATTTTAACGATGAATTGATCGATTAAATTTATAAAAATTCTAAAAAATTGTAACACTTTGAAGTTTTGAAGGACATCGTTCGTAACTTTGTTTTGTATTCTATCTATTTTTCTTTTTCTATCCTTCTATTAAAAAGGAGAAAAATATCGTAGAAAAAGTTGTTTCGTTGCTATTATGTTTATCGCGAAAAAACAGTAATGGGTTACTGCGTATAATATAAAGCTTGGCCCACTGCCAAAATGACTTTAACTATTCTTAATATTAGTAGACCAACTTTCGAAATGAAATTATTTCGGTACGGATCATTATTTAAAATTAGAGACGTCAATTAAACGATCTTTAAATATATATATAAATAATATATTTATATATAAAACTTAATTCAAATTTTTTTTCGATACATTTATATTCATAATTGTATACGAGATAATTTCTGGAAAATTTTTCTAGAAATGAAATTCATGTTGGGAAAAATTGGACGATGTAGCGGTATAATATTATTTACACGCGCATTGTAATTTGTTGTTGATCAATGATTCTTATAATAAACTCAAGCAGCGTCACTTACTCAATACCAATTCAGGCCAATTAGACCTCGGATCATAACTGTCTCAATGTTGTAGACTTCAATGCGTAAAGTAGATTATTGCGATAAAATATTTGTCTCGGTTTCGATGAGCCTCGACGAAACTAATCGATTTCAACTTCGCCTTTCTCTCTCTCTCCCTCTCTCTCTCTCTCGTTCAGAAAGGATAGAATTATTATTTATTTTTCCTTTCTTTTTTTGATTTCAGCCAAAATATTATTATTCTACGTTATTTTTTACGCGGTACTGGCTGGTTTCTTCGGAGCGATGTTGACGGTGTTTTATCAAACGTTAGACCCGAACGCACCGAAATGGCAATTGGACAACTCCTTGATAGGTAGCAACCCCGGCCTTGGTTTCAGGCCCATGCCTCCTTCGAGCAACGTCGAGAGTACCTTGATCTGGTACAAAGCCAGCGACGAGGGAAACTTTTTACACTGGACCAGAGAATTGGACAAGTTCCTCGAAGGTATAAAATAATAAATTTTAATTTCCATCTTGTTCGAAAATATTTCAAATTAATATTTTTTTTTTTTTTATTATCGCGAATATCCTCCTCTTTTTTAATTTTTATTTCAAGATAAAAGATATTGGAAAAAAAAAATCTTTTTAAGAAGAGAAATGTATTTTCGAAATCGAAAAATTATTATGCTTATCCTTCGTTAACAAACTGTATACAAGATGGATACAAATATAATATTATTTCCATAGATGTATTATGACGCTAATATTAACCGATAAGCGAGAAAATAGTCTTTGTCCTAACGAGCCAATTACGTCAGGAACCCGTTAAATCCGGTCAAGGTGAGACCAATCTTTGGATCAAAGTTTCAGTGTCTTTACATTTATATTACATAACCATACATAATATATGTAATATAAAATTTTAAAAATAGAAATTTTTCGATTTTAAAAATACACGATATATCTCCATTTCTATTTTCTCGATATATTGGACCATTATTCGATTTTATTATCGAACGCGAGTTGAAAAAAAAAATGAAAAAAATGTTTTTGCAGAATATCAGAAACCAGCTTCGTCGACGAACGGTGCCCAGAAAAGGACGATCTGCGATTACGGGAAGCCACCAGCGCCGGGCAAAGTGTGCGACGTGGATATGTCGACGTGGGGCCAGTGCACGAAGAAGAACAAATACGGTTACAACAAATCCGCTCCTTGCATCTTCCTCAAGTTGAACAAGGTATGGCAACGCTGTACGCAACGCGGGATCCCCCAAACGGGGTTTAAAAACACTTACGAACGATTTTTGCCGTCAGATCTTCGGATGGAAGCCCGAATATTACAACGACACGAAGAATCTGCCCAGCACCATGCCGGCCGATCTTCAAGAGCACATCAAGGCGGAGGAGCACGCCAACAGGTTGGACACTGTATGGGTCTCGTGCTCGGGCGAGAATCCAGCCGACGTTGAGAACATGGGCGCGATACAATACATACCGCGCCGCGGCTTTCCCGGATATTATTTCCCTTTCACAAACACTCCCGGATACCTGAGTCCCCTCGTAGCTGTCTTCTTCGAGAAGCCTCAATGTAAGTTTTATACGTATGCATAATGAAAATTGGAACAGCGACACGGAGGGCACGGACACGGATTATTGATTTTTAGACGGTGTATTGATCAACATCGAGTGCAAAGCTTGGGCGCACAACATCATCCACGATAGATTCGAGAGGCGTGGCTCGGTACACTTCGAGCTGATGGTGGACTAAAAGCGGCGACCGCATCTTTTTGCAACAACCAAGCAGCAAACCGAACGCGTCCAAGTAACGACACAAGGAGAAGGAGAAGGGGGAACACGATAAGAGAAATTTCTTTTTTAAAATCTCTCGGTGACCACTCCCTCCGCCCGCTCCCCTCCGTTTGTTCCCCGCGATACCGCCCCGCCCCTCCCCCCGGCCGCGGTTACTCCCTGATATCTAATATCGGATACTTAACCCGTCGTTTCTTCACTTTTCTTTCTCGCGCACGCTTCTCATCCGTATCGTCATCCGTGAAACGGGCCGACTTTTCCTCGGGGAAAAGGAAAAACGAAGAACGAGAAAACGAAATCGTCACCCATCGATCGTGTTCGCTTCGCTCGGCGGCATTCGCGTTGCTCTCGTAACTCTGTGCGTGTGTGCGTGTCGCGTGTGTGTGTGTATGTATGTGTGCACGCGATTTTTCGATGCTCGTCTTGGCTTCCGCAAAAGCATCATAAAACGGACCAGTAAAAATTGGCTATTCGTATCGTATCTGTGTATCTGTGTATGTATGCGTATATATAAATGTGTATATATACATACGTATACAGATGTGTAGATAGATACGTATGTACAGTATACGTATACGTGCGCGTTACGTATCAGGATGCACAAAAGGGCGCGTTGAGAAGCGAAAAAATTCTGCACAAAAGAGGGGAAAAAAATAAAGTCACACTCGGGCGGTATTCTCACTCGTTTCTACCGAGGGGGAGTGAAAGGAGGGTGGTGGTCAAAGGAGGGATGATCGTGATCTAGATTTCCATCGATCGAAGGATGCGATAAGAGATTTCCCTCACTTTTTTCTCCAATTTGTTTTTCGCGAAATAACGCTTTCCGTTGTTCGTCGCTTGATTTCTTCGGGGGGTCTCGTTGGCGGGCAGATGGGCTTGCACACGCACCTTTCTTCTCCTTTTTCTTACTCCGTTTACTTCCTTTCTTCTTTTCTCCTTTCTTTCTTCCCTTCCTCGACGACTTATCCGACGACTTCGCCCGGTCGACGAGACCACCTTACTAGCCACGTGTAGGGTACACCGAGGATTAAAGAAATCGTTGCCCCGTAGTTGGTGCCACTGGTAGACGTATTGAAAAAAGAAAAAGAAAAAAAAAAAGAAAAAAAAAAAAAGAAAATGTTTAGCGCGTTTATGCCCGTCGGTACGGTGCACCCGGCACGGTGGAACTTTTGATTTCGAATTTTCACGAAGAAGCTCTCGGTTTGTGGCTCTCTCGGTGTCGAATCTCGATCGAAAGTTCCGTCGTCTCGGGGGAGAGAAGGGGAAGCGAGAAGGGGGAGGAGCATGCGCGCGCAAGCGAATCGCGAAAGAAAAGGATACGACGAAACGGGGGGAGGGGATGCGTAACGAGGCGGCGCGTGACTACCCTCTCGATCGATCGAATCGTATTTTACGCCGCGAGTACAAGTTCGTTTCGCCGTTGTGGAACTTTCGATTGGAAATCCTTTCGGGATTTTTATCAACTTTGTGATAGATTTCTATTTTATTAGGCAATTGTTTCGGAGAGGAGAAAAACGGGGAGGGGATGGGTCGAAAGGGAGGTCGATTTTCTAATTTCGATCGATGAAGAAAAGAAGGAGGGGGGGAAGGGAGAAGGAGAAGAGGAAGAGCAGAACAAGAAAGAATTTTCGGATTTTCGTTTAAAGTTCCGCCTGTAACGAGATAGATCATATTACAATATCGTGTTTACAGTACACAGTGATTAATGGTGGTAACGTGTATAAATTAAACAAGAAAAATGGAAAGTGACGTTTGAAAGAATTAATATATAGACGGAAGAGGGAAACCTTTCATCGACGAAAGGTTAGAATAATCGAAACATTATAAACGAATAAAAGCAATCTTATATTTTCTTTGATTTTTCTTCTATTACGTTTAATCTATATGTACATATATATATATATATATATTAAAAGAGAAACGAAGAAAAAACTTCAATTTCATTCGAATTGCTCAAACGTTTCGAAGCGGAGATAGAAGAAAGATAAATTCGCTCGTGTTACCGCCATTAACGTTAACAAAAAGATGTAAATAGATTCGAAGCAAATAAGAGCGGAAGAGTGTTGAAAAAAAAAGGAAATTTCGTTTTGTCGGATTTCGATTTGTCGAGAAAAAGGAGCGCGCAGTTTGCACTCTCTGGGGGAAAAGTTTAATCAGCCTAGTGATAATCGTACAACACCGTATGGGATATGTATTTATTGATTATATCGTACCGCATGATAATATCTAGTGCTAGTCCACGCAATCGTATAGTCGATAGGTTGTATCATCAGTCTAGAGATCAGAGGAGTTATGTTCCGTTTTCGATGACGTCGCGATTTGAATTTTTTTTTTTTTTTTTTTAGGCCACGCTAATTATCACGAAAAATTCCCACCTCTTATATCTCGCATCGCGATTCATCCAATCATCGTCACGATCTCTCACGATCTCTCGCTAAGCTTCGCCAAACTCGTTATTTTTTGTTACTCGATCCTTTTCCTTTCTTTTCTTTTCTTTTCTTTTTTTATTTATTACGGTAACGTACTTAACAACAGAATCGAACGAAATCGAACGTTCATCTTCTGATCTCCTGAGTCTTTGTGGCTTGAACATAGAAGCAAAGCTGGTTATTCCGAGAGCTTGTTCGTTTCTTCGAGAATTCGACAGCGTTTGCGCGTTAGTCGCCGCCCCTTTTCACAGTCTGGGATCACTCTATTAGGACGTTCATTATATACGTATCGTTGGAAAGAGGCGCGGTTACGCCGTGAATTTAATCGAACACGGCGTGGAAGGATCCTTTAATCGATCCTCGCCTTAATTGTTCGCAAACGCTCGCATCAAACACTACCAAAGTTCTACTGCCATTATACGTGTGTCCATCTGTTACCTCTTACGAATCTTTTTTGGATTCAGTTGCAACTCAAACTTAACCTTCGCGCACGTTGAAAACGTTCGAGATAGTTGATATCGATTTTTCGTATCCCCGATATATATATATTTTTTTTTTATTTATTTATTTATTTAAGATCTCAATTTTAAACCGAATACGATCGCGTTGAATGAAAAATTCCATTAAATTCGATCGATCTTTGACGATTGTGCGAACAAAACGACAGTACAAAGGCTATAGATCAAGCGATCCGAACGGGCGGCGACTTCCACTTGTGAGCGCTGCCAAACAAATATAACCTATATTATTTTATCCTTATTATTTATTTACAATAACGAAACGTATCGTGCGATTATATTATTATTATTATTATTATAATTATTAGTATCATCGTCGTCATCGTTATTATTATTATCATTATTATTCACATTAGTATTAATATCATCGTTATTATCGTTAATCAATGATTGACGATCACTTATTTTTGAGTCCTCGCCCGGAGCCATATTGAGAATAAGAAAAAGAGAAAAAAAAAAAAACTTAAATATAGAGATTAATCGTCGACGACACTATTAACTTTTAAGAAAAAAAAAAGAAAAAAAAAAAAGAAAAGGAAGGGTGAAGGGAAGGAAAAGAGGGGGGGAGAAGAAGGAAGAAAGACGAGAAACGATGATGGATTATGCGTTGACGGTAATAAAAGTACTATTATAGAAATTATTACACTTGTATCTGAAGTGCACCGAATCGAGGAGCGATTATATATTCATCGTTGCGAACGAGCCGTTTCTAAAATAATAGAAGAACAACAACTGTTGAAGTATATAAATAAGGATCACGACGTTTCGCGAAAGTATGGACGAACAAGTATGGAGGGAAAGTAGGAAAGGTGGGGAGAAAAGCTTGGTATCGGGAGAGGGGGGGGAGAGGAGGGGAGGGGGGAGACAAAAAAAAAATATCATGCTTAAAGTTTCTCGGTTCGCCGTCCCGAATTTCCATTTTTCGAAACGAAATTGGATCAACTTGAAGGGAAGGTGGATGGAAAGCTGGTAAATATTATTACAGATATTATTCAAACTGATATTATCGGTCATGGCATATTTTGCTATCCTGCATATACTATACGTTCATTCTCCAGATTCTATTTGGGACATGTTTCCTGTGTGATAATTGTTAACTCGATTTTAGCGCTTTAAGTATGCACGTATGAGAATATGCGAGTATGAGAGTAGATGAAAATTTTGACGAGAACAAAAAAAAAAAAAAAGAAAAAAAAATGTGGCGGAATTATATAAGCTTTAAGATATATTTAAAGATGTATCGAATATATTATAAAATTATATATACGTATATTTAATATATATATTATATATACTTTACGTATGATATATATATTAATACTATATATTATATATATATATATATCACGTGAATACACCTAAGATATTATTACCAAAGATAATTTTATCGTAATTTCCTGAATAGCCGGTAAAATTTAGTGAAAATTCGACAGAAGAACTCGCGATATCGTATGAAATGTATGAACGCTAAGGGGGGGGAAAAAAGAAAAAAAGAGGGAAAAAAAAAAACGATAAGAAAATATTATTCCAACTAAAACTAAAACTAAAATTCCCATAAGTACTTTTAAGTGTGATTCGTATATTATAACGCATATATATATATGCATGCATACCGGTTATATTTAACTATTCGTTAAACGATATGTGTATTATTACGTAAACTATAAGACGTTCGAAGACGTTCATCGTACGTATGTTATGTATATGCGTTTGGAACCGCTCGGATAAATAATTGACACAGTCGATACAGCAGACAGAGTGGTGGTTTACGTGACAGCTTAGACCAGGTTAAGGTTATGTCGAAAATTCGATCGAGCGAACCAATGTGTGTGATACTCGAAATATATTCATATACGTGGTCGGGAAATAATGTGAAATTCTTACGGTCGAAACATCGTGCCGTTGATTCTTAATATTGGATTTATCTTCACGGTCCTCGTTTAAAATATCTTCCGATTTTAATACTCGCTTCAGAAAAATTGACATTTTTCCGTTTATAAGGTTAACCTGCTTAAGTGCACACGTATGGAAATTCAAGCGAAATTCTCGCCGATTCTTGTTGATATTTTAAATTGCGAAGCCAGAAAAAATCTGTTTCGAATTTTTCAATTCGAATTCAATCCGGGGAAAAAGGAAATTATAGCAAATATATCGATATATCTGTAGCAGTCGTGTATCTACATATGAATACCCATCACTTGCATCTTATCTTTCATATCTTTGCGACTTTTTATGTATAGAGAAGAGTTTGAACCAAAGATGATATTGCCACAGTGAAAAAGAAGGAAATAGTTGCGAGAAATAATACTAGTGAAATAAAAGCAGAAGATAATAAATAACGAACGAATGCTCGTGGAATACGCTACTATAAGCATTCCAAAGAATATAAAATACCATAAACGCTTATGTTATGGTTACAGGATTTCTTCCTGTATCCGATCACTAAGATTTTACCGTAGACTGCGAAGACTCGAATTTAGCATAGCGCAAAAATTATTGTAAATTTTCTCGTTCCGCGACACCTATTGCTTTTGAGTCTTCGTACACCTACACTTGTTGTTGTCGATTAAAAAAGAAAAAAAAAAATTATGTACTACTAGATCCATTGTGACGACATTGATTATTAGATGTTTAAGATATTACCGTTGATAATATATTACATATTATGATCTACGCCAATATATAGCTGTCAAAAGAGGCCTGTCAGAGAGAATCGTACAACGAGACGAAACGAGTAGCACGAAAGATCGTTTTTAACTCGGACGATTTGTAATGAAACTATATCAACTTCTATATCGAAATATCGATATTTATTGTTTCCAATAATATTTCCAATTTATTTTTACGATTGATCAAAAAAACAAAACAAAAAAAGAATAACTCAATTTGGTAAAGTAAAAGGAATAGAATCGAAAGATTTTTAGGTTATATTCGTTCTTTCGTGTAATCGACTTTGCATGTAAACGAGAATAAAGATGAGAATTGTGAAATTGCGAAAAAATTTACCGTACTAATATCGAAAAAAGATAAGCAAACGTGGATAAATGACAAAGTTTGAAACAATTCGAGAAATTTGTCTATCGAGAACTTTAATGTATACGAGCTTTCGATCCCATATCGTTGTGATGTCACTTTTGATTTCGAAATTAGGACTTCGATCCCGGCGAAAAGATCTTTAAGCATGAATATTTGATGATAATTTAAGATGAGATGGCATGGCTGTTGATATCATCATTATGCTTGAAATGTGTTATGAAAAATAAACAGAATGTATAAAAGCCCTTCATTTCGATTTTATTATTATTATTCTTTGAATACTACAATTACAATAAAAGTTAAAGTTAATACAGGAATACAGTAGTAATTAATTAATTTAACCTTTATGTAGTAACACGATTTTTTTTTTTATCGAATGATTACAAGTTTGATTCTTTTTAATCAATATATATTTTTATAAGAAATTTTCATATTTAATTTAACAGGCAACCAAAGAATAGTATAAATATATATATATTAATCCATGTAATTAATAACCTTCAAAATTGATTGCATTTAAATTAACGTAATCGCGATAATTGTTTATTTTGTTATGTTAGTTTTAACATGTCAACGAAACTTGAATGTCATATCTGTATATACTTCTTGATAATATTCAAAAACAAATTAAATCCAAATTTTTGGAATATTTGAATCAAATAATATTTAACGATACTTAACAAGTTAAATAACGATAAGATAAATTGATTATTATTATACGATATATGATACAAGATTTCATTGCTTAATTATCAATCGTAAAAATTATAAAATACCAAGCAATTACGTACATATGATAATTAATTTTATAAAATTACAATTACTGCAAAATACATAAGGTTATTTAATAATAAATAGCAATTCAATTAATTCGTACAATTGGGAGAGAATCACTGTGTATAAAATTATTAATAAACTTTATATTACGTTATCATCTCAAAATTTGAAAGATATGTAGTGGATATATATAAAATATATATACTTAGGATATATAAAAAATTATATGGAATAGAATTTTAATTAATTTAGAATTTAAATTGTTAAGATAATAAATTAATAGATTAAGGAATTCAATAAAATTAATCAGATATTGAAACATTTCTTTAACATATAATGCGAAACAAATAGACGCAATGAAAGCAAATAGGAAAAGGATAATGATAGATTAAAAATATTAAAATCAGCGCCATCTTCAGAGTGCCGTAACTGAAACGTAAAAAGAAAGGATAGAAAATAGTAGGAGAAAGATAGAAACACAATAAGAATTGATTCTCAACGCCATCTTTCGAATATCAAAGATATCTCTTCGAGGAATCATCTTTCTAAAAACATTCGAGAGATGGCGCTAATCTTCAATTTTTAATTGACTTCATCCTGGTTTTGTCAAAGATGTCATTGATTATCAAGAGATGGTGCTAATGATCAATTCTTATCTTATCTCTATTCTTTTTCCACTATTTTCTATCCTTTTCATCTAAGTTTCATTTGCGGCACTCTGAAGATGGCGCTGATTTCAATATTTTTATCCTATCTCTATCCTTTTCTTATTATTTGTCTATACCTGCTTTTAACGCATAATTATAGACGAAATACGAAATTCCAATTGAACAAATTACTTTCATTGTTTCTCTTTCAAAATTATAATTTATCTTGATCTTTAATGTAAACGATATAGATATTACAATCTTTTCAATGTATTTCTAGAACGACGATATATATGATACATGTATAATATATGTACATGACACGTGTGTTCTTTATCGAAAATCGCTCGGCGGCAAGAATAGAATTTAAATTCTATAATATTTATTTTATTTTTTTTATTTATAATTTTTATAGAAAAATAATTTAATTTCAATTTCAAATATTATTAACGTTGCTTTCCCCGAATTTTTAAGCCGAATCGATAATGTTGAAAATGACACTAAAATGATAAAAAACCTATCAAAACAAAGAAGGATGAAAAAATATTTTGGATGATTGATGTATCTTGTAATGTATATATATATATATATATATATATTCATATTCGTGTGCATAGATGATTAACAATCTTTAATCAGTTGGTAAGTCTTTCAGTACCGTATTATGATTTTACTTTTGGAAGAAATTCATTATAGGAGAATCAAACATTTAAGACGATTCTTTCATTTATTTTGTCAAATCCTTTTAGTCGGACGACACACGGCAATGACATTAATGTCACACGACACTGTGGACAGGATGTGGTTAATTCAGATCGGTCGTCATGTATGACTCATATTATACGCGTGTGTGCGATTCATCTCAAAGTGACAAAAAGAGAGAGGAGGTAACTACCAATAGTACAGTGATGTGAATCGCATACACGAGCTGTCACTGAGCACTAAGGTCACACACACGAGGTTTGACCTTAGCCCCCAATTTGTTTCTCGACGATCAAGTCGAGGAAATCGTTTTCACAGCCTTCTTTAATACAATAGCTTCATGACTATATTATACAGGTGTTTCAACGACAATTATTACAATGATTTTTCTTCATAAATTTGATTTATTAAAAATTTCAAAAATACTTAATATTTAATAATTGTCAAAAATCATTAAAATAAATGAGATCAATTATTTAATTTATAACAGAAATTTTTAAATTTAATGAAAATGTAATCTGTTTAAATCTGTTGTTAACATTATTTATATGTATTAAAGTAAAGAGCTCAAACTTAACCTATGAAATCTAATTAGCAATAATCTTAAGTGAAATAATAGATGAATAATCCGGAGAGAAACCACTTATTTTTGAAAGCCAATTGTATTAAGTCTGAGAAACGAACTGTAGATCGCGCCACTAAACTTTAATTACTTTCACCGTAAATTCTGCATTAATATTCTATTCCTTTTTTCGTATTATTTAAAAAGAGATATAAATATTATTCTTTTTTTCTCGATAAAAATATGAAAAAATACAATCAAATTCAAAAAATATATTATTATTATATATATTATACTTATATTATATTTATTTTAAATAATATCATTTATATTATATCCAAATATAGTTTGCCACATTGAATAAATTTTATTAAATTCATTGCATATATATTTTAAAAAAAAATGTAATTTTGTAATAATCACAAAATATTTTTTTTTATTGTTAAATAATATTATAACATTATGACACCAATTTATATTACTTTGTAAAAAAAATTTATTTTATACAATTACTTGAATTATGTAAAATTAATCGTTTTTAATAAATTAATAAAAATCAAATTTAGATTTTTGAAATTTTCGAATTTGAAAAATAATTCTTTAAATGTATAATCTTTTAAAAAATAATTTTACTCATTAAGTATTAGTCATAATTTAAAGAACAAAGGAAGTATAACATTTGTAGGTGTAATTCAAATGTCAAATTACTACCGAGCATTGAAATCTTCATATGCGTCGGTTTAAACAGCCGAAAAAGCCTGTTCACTACTCGCATAAGTATTATTCACGTCTTTGTAACTTGAATACAACAGAGACAAAGAGATTGTATATAGGCGTGGCATATGAGAGAACATAGTTTTATCGTACCATTATTATAATAGTGTATGTTGTTATTTTAAATTATCTAAAAAATTAATGAAATTTGAATTTTATAGAGTATAGATTAAAAAGAGATTCGATCAATCGTAATCATACGTAATATTTCTAGGAAAATTCCCATGAAATTATCGCTTGGAGCATAACAACACCATGGAACCAACACACTGATGACGATGGATTACACTACTATAGCATTTTATATACGTGTACAATCGACACGTCATGGCAATGGACGGTTTGATGACGATGGTGGGGGCTTAAGGAGGGGCAGAGAGAAAGAGAAAGTGGCAAGAAAATAATAGAAGAGAACGAGATGGAGAAGAAGTCTGCACGGACATAGCGTGTTCAGTCAACCTGGTGGCGCTGGACAACCAACTGTCGGCAGTGGAGAAACTGTTAGCCGACTTCGAAGAACTCACAGTTCGGTGCAGGTGTTGTCGATCGTGTTGTTTCATTTTGGATTATATTACGTGCATTTGCCATAATTATAATTTCGAAAATCTGAAAACGTGACTAGTGCGTAAATCTTATATAAAGTCTTTCACTTGGGAACACAATGGTCAGCAAGGATTCGAAAATGGTCACTCCGGAGATGGCAAATCCTTATCTTAAACCGCCGAGTATGTCAACCAGCCAGTCTTTAAAGACTTTTATTTACAATCGTGAAACTGGTGCCTTTTTAGGCAGAACAGCTAGTAGTTGGGGTAAGTTGGAATATCTCATCGATGATTAATCGAAATTTGAATTGATCATTCGCTTAACTTTGAATTAAAATCCAAGCAATAATCAATTGATTCTTCTAATCGATGCTTTGAGAGCATTTCAATTTTATATACGAATTAATATATACGAATGAATATACATATTTAACAAATATAAGAAATATATATTTCATAAAGTCTATAATAAATAATTTTCAATAAATGTGTAAACAACGTTGAATCAAAAGATTTCAATAATATATTATATTTATTTTATTTTATTATCGTTGTTAAATTAAATATTATAGAATATTAATTAATAAAAATGCGACTTTTTAAAAATACTTTTTTACGTATAATCAATATAATTAGTATATAATCAGTATATAATATAATTTATATATTATATTATTATTTTATTACTGATTATACAACAAAAGTATATAATTATTTATATATTATATTATGCTTATATATTGTATTATATTTATACTTTTATTTAACTTTACAAAAAAAATCTTGAGAAAGGAAGGAACTAACCTATCTCCATATGAACTATTTTCTAGGTAGGTGAATAAAAATAGCGGATAAGAATATAAATAGCGAATTTGTATTTTGATTGCTACTTCGATTAATTAATAGATACATATTTTATTTTATTTTATTTTATGAATATAAAAAATTAAAAAATTTAGCTTGTATGAATTAATAGAAGATTAAAAAATTTTAATTCGGATAGAGAAAAGTGGCGTCTCTTTCGGAGATTTAATAGTTTTAGAGAATTTATTCTATTTATGTTTATATATAATTTTTATACAAAAAAGAAATTTATTTTATATTTGTTTTCGATAAAAAGAAATATATCTACTTAAAATTTAATTTGTAGTACAATTGAAAATCTATTTAGTTCTATTCTTGACATTGAAAACTTGAGGTAATTAATTAAATTATGCATCTTGTTTTTATATATCTTTTTGCGTAATGTACATTGCATATATTTTTTCATGATATCACTAGAAATAAAAAATGCATGTAATATTCATAGTCTCCATGTAAATATTTTTTCTTTGCATGAATATATATATATTAATATAATTTATGTATCTATGTATCTATATATACATACAGAAAATTTACTTTAAAAAAAGGCTAATATTATAAACTAATTTTTTAATACTATGAATTTGCACTATTTTAATTTTTTAATTTATTTTTCTACAAATATTCAATGTTATATAAAATATATCAAATAAATAATTAATTAAATCTGTCTCAGGAATTTTTTAACTATAAGTAATATTATAATTTATTTTTCTATAATAATGATTCTATTAATAAAAATTATAATTTTATTATAATGACTTATTTCATATTAGTTATTCTCAATTTATTTTTTTCATTTATCTTTTTATATATAAATATTTTATATTTTATATTTATATGTTTATCTTTCTATCATTTACAACATGATAGAACATGAAAAATTTATGTTATATTATTTATATACATCAATTATTACGTTGTTATGGCAACAACTTAAAAAACACACCCTATGAGAGGGTGTAGAACAGCATATAATATTGGACATCACGTTGAAAAGGAATATTATGTGTAATGTTATATTGACAATTAATATTGCTAATATTTAATTTTTAATACAATTTCATTCACATTTATTTTAATAGTTTTTACAAGCAAATAATATAGCTATAGATTTATATCCAGATTTCACCAATCATTCATTTTAATAATAATATAACTTTTATTCATTGCATTAATTAAAAAGTTGCTCTTGATGAATGTTAAATAAAAATTTATTAAAAAAAAAATATAAATGACTTCGTACATAAATTTATCTTAATGCATCAACGTGGTTGGTCTCGTTGAAAAATAATCCCTAGAATATCACGTTACGATTAGTCGAACATGTGCGTGCGCATGGGTGCGTATGTTTCCAACTATTTCAATAGTAAATAGAAGACTTACAAAAATGCATAGGAAGGTGGTGAGAATCGTGAGATTACATCTTCTTTTTGGTTTAATTAGCTCAGAAGCCTATCGCAGTTGTACAATTTTTTTGCAAATTGCATTCATCGTTCGAATACAATACTTCGATTTCGATCCTAACCTTGAAATTGGCTGATTATCCTTACATCGTTTCCCGGTACTTTTCAACGTCAGATATACTTCGTTTTGATGTTAATTAAGCGGAATGGGAGAAGAAACTTGCACACGTGTTTATCTTTTCGATTGATTTAGTCAAAATAATGGATAATGACAGGGAAAGAAGGGAAAAAAGAGGGAAAGAAGGAAAAGAGAGAAAAAGACGGAAGCGCGAACCGCGGCTAATTCGCGGTGGACACAACGGTTTGCTCGGTTGAATGGCAATTGTTAAACTTCCTTTAGCGCAAACGCGTACAACGAGGTCAATTGGCGTTAAATGGAGGCATTACGGCATTATGTAACTTAGGGCCATTCCGAAGGGTACACCCACGCGACCATACATGTCATAGCTTTCGTTCGCCATCTGCCGAAAATTTATAAAATTATAATCGCGTAAGAATAATAACCTTGCTCTTCGCTCGATTCTTCATCATTTTTTTTTTAATTTTTAAAAATGGAATTGCATGAATAAAAAAGTTTGTGAAGCAGGTATGTATACGATGATAATAAACTACATTATCCAGCGATCTGTTTTAAATTTGAATCCAAGTGTTAAGATGACAATTTTTTTTCGATAAATGTTTTTAAATACACGCAAGTATATATATATATTCTCATCCTTCCGCAGAGTATATATGATATCGCGAATATCGCATTGCGCGCATCCATAGCTGTAATACAATACAGTAGTTAACTGTCAAGATTCCGCTTATTGCCTTTCTTTCTTTGTAAAGCTAATTTGCCCGATTAATCAAAAAAATTGATCAATATAAAATTCGACACGATTTGAAAAATGAAGTTATTTATTCAACATAATAATAGAAAATTCTTCTCCATTCTTGGATAATTCTCTCTAAAATAATATGTTTGCGATAATGAAAATTATCGATATCGTATACGTGTAATTTTCGTAAGTTTTTAAAAGTTTATTATTAGAAAAAAATCTGCGGCAATGTAAAAAAAAATGTCGAGAATTAATCTCAATGATTTTTTACGATACGATGACGTCTGGCAGATCTAATGGAATTAATCGGCGCGTGGTGGTACGCTATGTAATATAGGTTAATTACATTAATCGCTGCCTCAATTCAAAGAAAGATTCAAGCGTGTGGTCAAGTGGAACAATTCAATTATGTACCGATTCAATGTCTCGCAAGGTCGCTTCTCGGATTCCATTCTCCGCTAAAATGACCTCTTGAGTAACGCTCTGGCGGCAAGAACTTTAACCTTTTTGCCACTATCAAATTATTATCGAATTGTTATCGTTTATTTTTTCATTAGATAAGTTTGAAAAACGGATTACGTTTTAATCTTTTGCCTGATGACAAATAACAACAATTTTCTATTTATTTGTGAATTTATAAGTTATTCTAATGATTTATCATTGAATTGTTTTTATTTTGATCACTTCACAAATTTGGAAGAAGAAATAAAATGTGACGAATAAAATGTTTTGCAGGTAAAATAGGATTGTTCTATTTGATATTTTACGGGGTGCTAGCCGCACTGGTTGCAATTTGTTTTTGGGGTTTTTTTCAAACGTTAGATCCAAGGATACCAAGATGGCAACTAGAACGTTCGATAATTGGGACAAATCCTGGTAAATTATATATTTTACTATATATTTTTTACTATATATAATATTTTAATATATTATATTTATTATATATACATATTTCGTTATGAATATTTTATATTTATTTTATTTTTTTATTCGCAGGATTAGGATTTAGACCACAACCGCCATTAGAAAATGTGGAGAGTACGTTAATTTGGTACAGAGGAACCGATAGCGAGAATTTTAAATATTGGATCGATTCTTTGGAATCGTTCTTAAAAGGTAGTACACATCGGGATTACGCGAGAGGTTATGTTACGGTTACAGCTCGAGTAATGAGGAGAATTTAATTTTTACAGATTATATAACGCCAGGTTCGATTCCTGGTCTCGGTGCAAATATTAATAAATGTGATTACAATCAACCACCACCTCCAGGTAAAGTGTGCGACGTTGATGTTAAAAATTGGTATCCTTGTACTAAAGAGAATAAATATAATTACCATAAATCCGCTCCATGTATATTTCTTAAACTTAACAAGGTAACTTGATTTTCTAAAAGTATATATATATATATGAAGTGATGAAAGTTTTTGACACTAGTAGTAGAGTGTAGTTAAGAGTTGAGGTTAATGTTCGTCCGATATAATTTTCAGATATATGGTTGGAAACCAGAATTTTATAACGATACGAATTCATTACCTCAAAACATGCCGATCGATCTCAAAGAGCACATCACTGGATTAAAAAATACTTACCAGCTTGACACAATTTGGGTATCTTGCGAGGGAGAGAATCCAGCAGATCAAGAAAATATAGGACCAATTGAATACATTCCACGAAGAGGATTTCCTGGTTATTTTTATCCTTTTGAAAATTCAGAGGGTTATCTCAGTCCTTTGGTAGCTATCCATTTCGTCCGTCCTCGCAGTAAGTGTTCAAAATAAATATATATATATATACAGAAATTAAGATGGGTTTTTATTCTGTTAATATTAAAGAATCGTGGTAATTTAAATAATTCTATGAATGCTTTTGCGTGGGGAAAAAAGGATAATCTGAAAAAAAAATATATTTTGTTACAGCTGGAATTTTAATAAACGTAGAGTGCAAGGCGTGGGCGAGAAACATAAAGCATAGCCGCCATGACAAAATGGGCGTAGTCCATTTCGAATTGATGATAGATTAACATCGTCTACGTTAACGTTTCTCTGGTCTCTCCTTTGTTAGCGTACAGAAATTCAAAGCGAATCTCACGTTTTTCTGACTCTTCCACATAGCTAAATAACTTTTAAAACGATTTACCAAGTCGTTAGAAATCGATGACCGCTGCCAAATGTGGAAGAAACTTTCGTCAAGTACAAAGTTAAATGGATTTTTGATGTTTGTACCATTGAAAATCCGATATCTATTAAATTTCTACGTATCGAGGGAAAATATAAAATTTGAAACTTTTGTTTTACCGTTTCACGTTTACATCTTATTTTATCAGATGAAAAAGAATGATTTCACGAAGAGAAAGAATATATATTTACTTTGTATATTTATTTTGTATGTGAAGACAATCTCTCATCTTATTCATAATTGTATATTTTACAATTAAATTTTAATAATAAATATAGACTATCGTTTTTTCTCGGTACTGTAGCTGAATATAATATTTCATATTTATATTATATTCTCAATTGTATAATTAACTTATAATTAATGAATGCAGAAATTTTATCTTACTTCAGATTCTTCAACTTCGGTACAAAAATTTTTTTCATCCTGCGTTAATTTTGATTCGAATAATGACTTTTATAAATTGGATATATATTTTATAATAAATAATCGAGATCAATATTTGAAACAAATGAATAAATACAGTGTCTTACAAATATTCAGATATAATTGGATAAAAATTGATTGCATGAAAAATGATGTAAGATTTAGATATAATTAATTACAAAATTGGTATTTTTTTCTTTATTATGAAAACTCGTTATATCTATTGAAAATAGATCTCTTAATAAACAAAGTAACAGAGATAATATATATCTCTTATCTTTGTATATACATTATATATATATTGCTTCTGAAATATGTAAATGTATTATAACTGTGTATACATATATTTTTATAGTTAAGACTATCTTCTTTTAAATTATCATTTTTATCATTTATTTAAAAAAAAAAAAATATTTTGAAAAGGAAATACTTAAAAATCTCTTTGCATCGATAAATAAATTCTTTAAGAAAATTTATTTCAGAAAATTTAAATTTTCACTATTCGTTATTCAATCTTAATAAATTTATTTTACGTTTGTAATCTAAACATTTGCAACTTTGCAATTTTAATCGATCAGTGCATTTATTGTTCGAAATTGTAACGAGATTAATAAATTATTATTATAGATATTTTTATAATGGCAAGTTATTGGCATTTATATTGATATTATTTTTCTGTATAATTAATAATCAATATTTTCTGAAGTTCATTAAATTTTTGTATAATCTTTAAAAATATTTCAAATGTCTTAATTCTTTAAAAACATTATAAATGAAGATACAAATATTTTAGGAATATCAGATGAATATATTTGTAAATATATTTTAAAATAATATATTTGTAAATATATTATACTATTATTATTATTATATTTTTAACATCAGATTGATACAAAAATATACATTTCGTTTATTATTGTTTCTTTTATATATAAATTAATTTGAATTTTAAATTGCAAATAAATCGTTTTTGAAAATGGTTTGAAAATTAAATTAGCATACTCGAATAAATGATTTATAGAATATAATTTATATTATATTAATGCAAATTAAATGCGAATATCACAAAATTAAATAATATAGTTACAATATATGTATATCAAAATCAAAAATCTAAAAATTTCTTGTTTCTTATTTTGAAAATATTTCAATTGAGCTAAAAAAATAAAATATCGTTTTATAGAAGAAAAAACATTAATTTT
The DNA here is from genome assembly GCF_003254395.2 of Apis mellifera. Classification (NCBI taxonomy): domain Eukaryota; kingdom Metazoa; phylum Arthropoda; class Insecta; order Hymenoptera; family Apidae; genus Apis; species Apis mellifera. The sequence goes on from NC_037640.1 coordinate 13,343,067, forward strand.
TTTTCTGAAACGCCTTAAATAAATATAATCAATTTTATAATTTTCTTTATTATATCAAGTATATATGTATTATCATGTATTTGTCTTATTTATTGCAAATCATGTCGTTTATTAAAATCAAATTTATTCTTAATATAGCTGCAGTTAAGTTAATTTTTTTTAGTAAAAAAAATTGGAAGAATTTTTTTTAAATCCGTAATTAACCGTAAATAAATTCTATGATTGTTTATTTGATTATTACTTTTTTTTTTTTTATAATCTCTGCATATAAAAATTTTCGATTAATTTAGCGAAATAGAATTATAGAATATTTTTAACTTTATATTATTGTTATCTAGAATTTGTTTACTTTTTAAAATTATTTTTATTTGTATAGTGAGGTACATAATTATTTTTGTCAACTTAAACTACTTTTCAAACATTATTTTGTTTGAGAGTACTATAAATGACATAAGTACATCAATTTAATAAGTACCTATATCTAAGTATAATATATCAAGTTATATGTATATCATTTTGAATACTACAGTTTTTAGATCCCAAAAGACTCTTTGATTTTTTTTCTCAACTTTTGAATAAATTTGATCATCTGTTTATATACAAACGTGCTGTTAGTAATATTTAATTAATAATTTCAAGCGAAAGAGAAAATATTTATTTACTATTGTAAATTTTATATATATACACATGTATATATATCCAATAATGATTATAATAAAAATATTGGTGAAAAAATTAATAAATACTTGATTATTTTCAAATATAAAATTTTTTGTCTTTAGATTTATTATTCTAGTTTAAAGAACAAATTTAATAGTATATAATTCACATTTCACATGTATGTTTTTCTTTTTTTTTTCATAAACAAATAACTTGCAATAAAATAATTGTTCGTCGATGAAATTATGCGTATTATTTAAATAAAAATTAAAAAAATTGATTCCAAATTTTTATATCATTTTACTTAAAAATTTACTCATTACTTAGAAATTATTTGTTTGCAATATATATATATGTATGTAATCCCATATAAATAATCAACATTAAAAAAATAACAAAGTAATAACATATTTTTTTTTTGCTATTTATCATAATAAATCACAAGAAAAAAAAAATGAAAGAAATTGATATTTTGTATATATTACATATATGCATTCTTTCTTATATTATGATTATGTTTAATCGTGTATTTATATTATAAACATTATTAAATTTGTATAATTTCGTTGAATCGTGAATTTTGTACGTCTAAATCATACTTTCTCTTTTGTTGGAATTTTTTAATAACGAAGAACAAACTTTCCACAGACTATTTGAAATATTAGTTTGTATAATAAGTACCAGTATACTATACATATATATTTTTTTTTACCTCCTAAAATACGTAAACAAGACATTTATTACTTTAATGTTATTCAATGATAATGTCTTATATTTTGACTTTTATAATTATAATAAGTGCCAATGATTGATAATTATTTTATTTTACAGCAATTTTCGCCAACATTTAACAATAAACACAATCACGAAATCGAAACAGTTTCATGGTGAATTCAATGGATTCGAGTAAACATCATTTTCTGACTTTTACGTCTAATCTTATTACGTCTTTAATTTTTTTATGGACCTATTAAAAAAGCGAATATGTTTATATTTATTTCTCGTTTACCAAAAGTTTCGTTGATTGTTTTTTTTTTTTTTTCTTCAAATTTACCACTAACTTTCGTTCCCGTTGTCCACATTATTCTGCAGATATTTTTGCATCCGAAGGTACAAGATTTTATTTCTATACAGAGATGAAATAACTATCATTCATCGATCATAAGTTCAAAATGTACCATGCCATGCTGTTGATTCTGTGACGTCATATATTTTATATTCTTTGCCCAAGCTCGACATTCCACATTGATTATTTTATTTCCTGAAAAATGATTGGTAATTTTTAATTCAATCTTTCCCTCGTTGCAAATAATAAAATATTACATCTTTATAAGATTATAAATTTCAAATTCCTTGTAAAAAGTTTCCAGTTAATATTCACAAATATAAATTTAATTCTTTCTAATAATTTGTTATGAGTACTATGATGTATCGATTAACGAAGCCAAGACATTGTGCATGTAAAATTTTTAAAATTGTTTACTCGATAACACCGTGGTAATCGCGTTGTAACGCTCTGGATTTTATTAGCCTCAGCTTTGGATTCTATTATTTGCTTATTTACAAATCGATCAAAGAAATTTAATTCACATACTTGCCGGCCGAAGGAAATGCACGGCAACGACAGGGCTTAAGTAACCAGGAATATTTTGATATGGATAATAATATCCTGGAAATCCATGGTTCTCGGGATAATAATTCAATTCACCGATATCTTCGTTGTCATGAGGATTTGCACCTTTACAGGATACCCATACAGTGTTCAACTGTAAAAACAAAAAAAGAGAGTAATATATGCAAGTATATAAAAAATATAATATTTCTAAATTTTACTTTTTTCCTACTTCCTTAAATTACTTTCATTTCAAAGTATATCTTTATGAAGATATTTCTTTAATATTATTTACAGAATTTCATTATTTATCTCAAGCAGTAACAATGTATACAACAATACTATCGTTATCCGTTTTTAAATATAATTAACTGACCGACTAACTAACCCATGAACTGTTGGTAGATTTAATATGTTCGACAAGATCAGGCGGCATTTCGTTCGGTAAATTTTCGGTGTCGTTGTAATATTCTGGTATCCAACCGTATATCTGAAAATTAAACATAATTGATAAACAAAAAAAAATAGACAAAAGAAAGAAAGTTAATAATCAATAAAGTTATTATTAAGAATAAACAAAGTTTTGGCAGTCATGGCATACTCTATTCAATTTAATGAAGATGCATGGAGCAGAATTATTGAAACCATATTGATGGCTGGGCGAGCAAGGGCCCCAGTTGTTCACCTCAACCGCGCAAACGTGTCCCGGCTTAACCGGCGTATTGTAATTACAAATTTGTTGATTTCTACCACCGTTTGGCAACAACGATGAATTAATATATTCTAAAAAAAAAGAATAGGTGGTTAATGCAAAGATATTTTTTGCCCAGTGTTTAATTTGAAATGCATAGCACACGTATTGCATGATATAATAATAATTTACCTTCTAGAAACGTATCCAACAGTCCTGTCCATTTCTGCACGGAGCTAGGATCCGACGAACTATACCAAATTAAGGATCGTTCGTCGGCGTTGTTAGACATCGGTCGAAATCCTAAACCTATTTAAGCAAAAAAATATTTTATACTGATCGATCATATTTTATTTTTTACGAAATGTATTTTCACTTATAATTTCATTTATATTTTCATCTATCTTAAACGTAGATTATATACATATATGTATAGTTAATGTCATTGATAGATATTGATGAATCAATCAATTCATAATCATTTATCAAAACGCTGCAAAGATCATGCTTTTGTTCGCCTCTTAAATGAGCAATAATAATATATCACATTTTTAAATAGATGGATAAAATTATATTTTTTAAAATATTTCTTACTTTTGCATGCTTACCATTTCTCGTTTACATTTCGAACTCGATAATATTCGGTTCTCACAATAAGCAGCATGATTCAATAGATGACGAGTTGTTAATTTTTCTTTTGTATAAATTAAATCGTTTATTTTATCTTATTTTATTTTTTTTCAATATATATATATATTAATGTAAGTATACCTGGATTGGTTCCTATTAAACTTTCTTCGAGAATCCATCTTGGTTTTTCGTAATTTAGCGTAGCTAACAATCCTTTCATGCAAACAGCAAAGAGCAATGCCAACGCGCTGAAGAAGCAAGTATAGAATGCTCCAGTGATGGCTGGAATAAAGTAGAAAAAAAAAAAAATTAAATCTATTTAATAATAATAAATCGATCGATTTCGTAAACCATTGCAATCGATAAATCGAGAATTTAAAGAAGAAATTTCGAGTTTCGAATTTATTCGTTTATATTTTAATATATATCCGTTACGATTCACGACGCGTCACGTGTGAACGCTCAATAACTCGCTCAATAACGTAGGAAATGGAAAAATAATTTTAAACTTTCCATTTCATGCGAAACGGGCCTTAATTTCGCATAATGCTAATTATAAAATCACACGGCCTCGAAAATTTTCTCCATTTCAACGATTGAAAGGAAAATATTTAAAGCGTGGGCATTGTGCCAAAGTCCGGTCTAAATATAGTTACTTTTTTTAAGAGTAGTATACGTTACGATTCTGCTTCTGCTTCTTGATCAATATTTCGAGCAATATCCATTTTTCGTGTGGCGCGATGTTGACGAAAAGTTACTAAAAGTCCTCCTTCCAATAATATAGTAACTTGATTATAATAATTGATACGATGAAATCACTATTAATTACGATAATTCAAAATTAATAAAACGATATAAAATTATAAATATTTTAGAATTTTTGTTTCAAAAAGTTTTGACAAATTTTCAATGAAAATGTAACTAGATTAATGCATGTATTATTGTACTATATGTATATACATATATATATATACTTTAGAATTTCATATTTATCACAGTGGTTTAACCTGTTCTACAGGAAACTATACAATTATACGTGTACATTATATATACGTGTAACGAAACATTTACCAATTCAAAACATATCTCTGTCTTAGTTAAATGAAACGAAATAAAATCTGATCGCAACAATTTATTAACCTTTAAAAATATATATTTTACATTCTATATTTTGATATTGCATTAATATTGATATAATACCTTATATTTCATAAGCAATCTATAAATAATATTATTTAGTTGGTTTTCTCTGGTTTCTCTCAAAACCAATCTCTCGAATAATTTTTAATTTTTTTTCTTTTTTTTTTTGGACGAGGAAGAATAAATTTATCCATTAATATAATCAATTAACAAATTTACACGTATATTAGTTACATAGATTTATACCAATTTAAGCAATTAAAATGACTTCCTATTTTTTTTTTTTTTTTTTTTTTTTTTGCTTTTCATAAACTCGTTTTATCATCGACCAAATTCAACGACATCGACACTCGTGTGACCATTTACACGTTCAGTAAATGTAAATGTGCTAATGCGCGAATTATATACATTTAAAAAATACAAAATTTTCCTTATCTTTTATTTACGTATACATGTTAAATTGTAAAAAAACGTAAGTAAAGAATCTTTTTGTTTCCTCAAGGTAATTGACGTAATTGTTCATTTCAAAATCTTCTTTCTTTTGTAAAAAAAAAACCTTTGAATATATATATTTTTTTCTTATCATATCATATTTATAAATATGTATATAATATATATATATATTATAATCTAATAATAGAAAAATGCATGAATAGTATTTATGATATAATATTTTAAATAGACTTTACAAGTGTGTCACAAACTCTTACCACTATTAGAAGACATTAGAAGCATTAATATCAATAAATCCTAAGAGAAGATACTTCCGTTCTGATCTTATTCTTTCTCTTTCTTGCATCCTTCTTCATTCACTTTCTCTAATTCTCTCTCTCTCTCTCTTTCATTCACATAAAAAGAAATTTGATCAAACTGAAATATTTTAAGCATTTCCAAGGCTAACATTATTTCATCATTGAAAGTTAAAAAAACTTTAAGAAAGTGTATTTTGTAAATGTATTACATTTTCTATTAGATTTGTGTATACTATAAGGAATAGAAATCATTTATAGTTATAAAATAAAAATTAATCATCAAAGTAGAAATAATTATTTCATGAATCTATATATTTGAAAAAATATATAAATGATAATATATTAAATGATTAAATGATAATATATTCAAATATACACATATATTTGGAATATATGTGTATTTTGTAAATGTATTACATTTTCTATAGATTTGTAATTATAAAAGGTACAAAATAAAAATAAAAATTAATGATCAAAGTAGAAATAATTATTTCATGAATCTATATATTTGAAAAAATATATAAATGATATAAATTAAAATATACATAATGATAATTAAATATAATGATGATTAAAATATATATAAATGATAATATATTGAACATTTAAATATTTGAAATATAAGTGTATTTTATAAATATATTACATTTTCTATAGATTTATAATTATAAAAAGTACAAAATAAAAATAAAAATTAATGATCAAAATAGAAATAATTATTTCATATTGTGTGTTCACAAATCTATATATTTGAAACAATTATAATATATTAAATATATTATTCAAATATTTGAAAAATATGTTGCCTTATTTTGCACATCTCTCGATAAAATAACGAATGAAATGATACGATTCGATTTCGTATCATTATTTCCTGTATGAAAATAGAAACAAATAAATCGCATGCATATCATTTGAAAACGTAATGAATAAGCGGTCTTAATACGATTTTAATACACCCATCTGCATTAACATATTTTTCCTTTATGTTTTCTTTACGTTAGAATTTTTTCCCCTATAATTCCTGAAAGCAATTTTTTTTTTAAATTTTAAATTTTATTCGTACGAAATTTAAATAAAACGTGTTGTAAATTTTTTGTTAATTAAAATTGATTAATTACCGACCGTTGATAGATACTGAAAATTTTTCTTAAAATTTGCATCCACGAATGATCGTAGAATCAATATTTAATAACATGCGATCATTTCGTTGATTCTTGTAAGATTCGGGATATATTTTCTTAAATAAACAAAATCTTAGTTAGAATAAATTTTTCTAATTCTCAACACGTGTAACATTTGCTTATCATTGTATTGCCATCAACATTGAATGAATAAATTCCATCTTGGCTATTCGAGTGATAAATAACTACTTTTGTTGTGGTATGGGCTCCTACGATATATTTCAAGCAATCCTCCACTTCCTTCAATTCTTATACGTCTACAGTCCTCGGTAATGTTTACCTCATTTTCTTAATTCTCATAATAATTCAACGTGATATAATTATTTATTCCGCGAAATGGAATAAAATTTTTTACAATTAAAAATTTTTTAAATTTAATTATCTTTTGTTAAAGTATAATTGAAGCGAAAGAAAAAAAAAACACAAAAAAAATTCTTTACGAAAATATTTCTCGCGTCGCCATTTCAATCCACGATTGTCCGAATATTGATTGAAATTCGTAATATGTAATACCAGGAAAAATTAAACTCTACAAACATTCAATTATTTTGAGCCAATATTTATCTTCAATTTTCATTGACTATTAAACGGCAGCAGACCATGATATCAACAATATATAATAACAATACATATATTCATATACAGTTTAGATATTCACTAGTATCGTTATAAATAGTTTGAATAATTTTTAAGACTTCTCGATGGAAACTATATAAATATATATATATAGAAGTTCGGTTAATGTAATTCCTAATTTCTTATCGTAACTTATATAGAACACACAACGGTTTCAATGCCATTGATAACAATTAAACACTGCTAGAAACAGAATGTGTCTTTCAATTTTTCATGCAACATATCCCATCTCAATTTTTATTTAATCGTTTTTTATCGTTATCAAACCGTGATCCCCTTGACGAGGATGTAAATTTATAATTGTCACGTATATATATTATCGTACGTATATACGTATATATATATATCTCAGATAATAATATAAAATCGGAAATATTTCGATTTCTAGATAATAATTCAGTTTTTTTTAGATAAGCATAAAAGACAAAAGAAAATTCTAATTCTTGATCCTTGATTCAATTCGATTGGATCAATGGCAAGAAGGGTAAAAATTTGATAAAAATGTTCGTCGATTTGTATTTCGAATTGAAATAACGCGGGTATTGCAGCCCGAAGCACATGCTATCCATGCGCCTATACAAACAAATATCATTCGTAGGGAATGGCCACTTAATTATTCAATTATAAGGAAATAATTACCCCATTTCTTTCCCGTGTGACCGCAGTAAGTGCCTTCGACTGGATCGTGAATAAAATCTCGCAGAACTTTCCAATACGTCTTTTTCTCGGGTACTCGCTTGTAATCGAACTCGTAAGTACCATTCTGCAATTGCTTGCCCGGCACACTCATTTCTCTCCGACTATCTCTCACAACACTCGTGAAACACTCTCGCACGACCTTTGAACAACAATTTCCCGGTTTGGAACTTGACTTTCCGTACAAACCGAAACTGTCTCTGTGTGAGAAAAACAAATCGGTCGAGCGGCCGTTGAGCGAAGTAATTGTACTCCGCTCGAGCTGAATCAGCTCACTGCTCTCTGTCTCTGGAAGAGAGACTAAGCGATACTTGGGCAGCTCGAAGTTCTACGTCTACCGATCGAGTAGTAGTAGTGGGAAACGCCAAGATATGTCAGACACTCGTCGCCTTATGGCGCACTGACTCACAGCTAACTATCAACTAAAACTCATTCCCACGGATATTGTTTCGTATCAATCGATTAGTTAGAACATCACGTGTCGATCGTATCTTATCCAAATTACTCGTTAGAGATCTGATATAACTCTTAAGTGTTAATCGAGCATCGATATCTCGTTCTTCTTCTATTTTTTTCTCTTTATTGTGAAAATTAAATTGTAAAGTTTTCCTAAACTTTGAAACCAGTGTATACATACATATATTTAAACGGATCGTAACGAAGAATTATCGACACGCATTTATATCGATTCAATATGTCCTCGTTTATGGAAAATACCGTTCGATTCTTTATAGACGAGTAAATCGACGAGTATATTTTCTCCGTGTCATGCACATCCATGCAATTTATCTTTAAATTTATAAAAATATTACCGATTGAATTTATATCGTTTCGTGTGATTTATCAACGACGAAATGTTTCGAGTGACAAGATTTTTAAATTTACTTTTTTTCAAAGGACAAAATTGTAATTTTTATCATCATCTAAAAACTAACGAATTAGTAAAGTAAATATAATTTTATCTGATTTCAAGATAAAGTATGTATGTATTTTCAATTTGAGAATATATATATTTCGATAATCCATATTTTTTCACTTATTCTTACAAATATTCACACGATATATTTTCAAATCGTAATTTATTCATTTTCATTTCTACTTTGTTTATTTAAATAATATAAAATCACGGGATCTGGATATATTTAATCGTAATATATATAAATCTAATATATATATATATATATATATATGATATTAGATTTTATCTATAGGATTATGCAATGATGTATAAATCAGAAGCATTCAAGGTTACATTATTTCTCGTGTGTTTCTTGTCATGAAATATATCGTAAATCGCGTTTTACTGTAAATTGGATTTTACACACATTGAGGAAAGATTCTCGTGAAAAGGCCACGAACGAACGAACGAACGAACGAACGGAAGGTGGCTTGAATTAGATTTGAATTAAATGATAAAAATTAAATTATTTCTTCTACACGGTAATTAGTAATAAATCTCGATTATCCTTCCGTAATTTTCGAAATGATTATATTATTATTTTCTTCTTCGTAACAATGGCTCGTTATATAAGAACTTTTTTTTATTTTAAATTAAATTAATCTCCTGTTTAAAATTAACTTTGATCAATATTTCTCCTTAATGATGTTTAATAACCTATTTATAAAAAAAATTGTGAAAACAAAACCGTTAAAAATGATTATTTCACATACCTATTATTATTTGAAAATCTAACGAGTATCGAGAGTGTTGCTCGATATTTTGAGCCCATAAATAACACTCCACTGTCACTAATCTATTTACTGAAAACGATACAAGAATAATTATTTTTCGTATATTCTGCTTGATTCGAAGGAAAGAAAAGTGAAAATATTACTTACGCGTTAAACTATTGAATTTTAACGCGACAATAGGAGACATGTAATCTACTTGGCCGGTAAATGGGAAATATTCGACTGGAAATCCAGGAGTTGGGATGTATTCTATTTCACCGATATGGTCTTTATCGACGTTGTTCGCTCCGTTGCACGACAACCAAATATAAGGCTGAAAACGAAATATATATTTTATTTTATCTTTTTCGATATTTCGAAAATCTTTCTTTATTATTTCGACGAAAACAACATATCGTTACGTTCTTTTCTTTATTTTTTTTCTTTTTAATAAGAATTTTGTCAGAAAATTAAAACTTAACCTTATGAGATTTTTGCACTACTTTCTTCAGTCTCGCTGGCATATTGTGCGGCAAATGCGACGAGTAATTGTAATATTCTGGGATCCAGTCGAACCTCTGCAACAATATCCCTCAATATAATTCATTTTACGTTATAATACGTTTGTTACAAAAATTCAAAAGGACGCAAAGATACCTTATTAAATTTAATAAGAACGCAAGGTTTCAAAGGTTTCGTGTAACCGTATGGGGGCGTGCTACATATCCCAAGATTGTGTATGTTAAAATAACAAGATTTTCTATAATGGCCTGATATCGAATGCCTTTTATGGCAGTCTAAATCGTAGTTCGATCTATTTTTATCGTATTCTAAAATGACAAGCGGCTTTATGATATATATATTTTCTTCTCAATATTATCGTATGTTGTATATAATAAATATATTAGAAATATACGAATTTGAATGTACAATTATTTTATAAAATACCTTGTAAAAAATCATTTATGGCTTGAACGTATCTTTCCGATTTGGTATTGCCAGTTAAGTTACTCACCGAAATAATTGGCGATGCAGTTGACATGCTGCTTGGTTTAAAAACTATTCCTTTAGGAAAATTTTACTTAATATTTGATATTGTTCATATCAATTATTATTATTATTAATTAATACAATATTATTTTTTTTTTTAAATACGTTACAAAGTTACAAGAATAACAAAGGTAAGGATTACTTAATTTTTGCATTAAAGAATGAAGCAAATGAAGATTACCTGGACTGCCAAAAGTTGATCGGGTGAAACGTGAAGTTCTTCCAGATTTTGAATATTGAAAAAATGGTTTATCCAGTTGAGAAACGTAATCTATACTGACCTTCATTTGTATAGCAAATATTGTCCCCAAAACAGTAAAAAAGCACAAATAAAATAATCCTAGTTGACCTAAATTTCAAATACATATATGCACATGTATATTTCTTTTTTTCTGTATGTTTAACACGCGTAAGACGATGGAAGACCATATTTCTCTACGTATAGCGTAACGAAAGTTTTTTTTTTTATACGAAAAACAGGATGCAGTTAAATTAATACGATAATGCATCGACCATTTCGTTAATTTTCAGGGTCATTTCATTTCAAGTTTATTATTTTATATTTCTTTTCCAAACCGTATTTTAGGAATATATATATATCGAGATATTTTGTAGGGATTATATTATACACAATTATTTAACTATTGTACAGAACAGAAACGAAAGTGGAATAAGAATTAATTAAATTTAAAATTACAATTTGCAGTATATTAATTGTTTTGAATATTTTTAAATTTTTTTCTTTAACGTATAGTAACAAACATTACCCCACTCTTTCGCCGTTCGGTCGAGAAACGCTTTTCTCTCTTTATCCCATAGGAACCGCAAAAAATTTCTGAAAGGTCCTAAATCGGGTTGCGGTATTCGACTTTTATAATACGCTTCATCGTGTAATATCACCATATTAAGAATTGATATCCTGATATTTTCAATCCCAACTTATAAAAAAGAAATGAATAAACGTATTCTAGTTCTTCTTGAAGCTAGTTATTTCTTGATTATCTTTATTGTGCTTTTATTTTTTTTTTCTTTTCTTTTTTTTTTTTTTAACCAACTTCAATAAGTTAATCATCAGCGTTGGTAATTTGGTATATAATTTTGCGATGTAATTGTAAAATTACTTTTTCGAATTATTATATTTTCAGTTTATTTTGATTTCTTAGAATATATTCGATTACATACGAATCTGATTAAATTTATTGTGTAAAGTATTTATTAATATAATTATATCATAAAAATTTAAACAATTAAAATATATATGTATAAGTAGAGCGAATAATAAGAGGAAAAAATATTATATCTTTATTAGAAGTCTCGTGTAAATAATTTGATTATTAAAAAATGAGACTTTTGTTAACAAAAATTTGGTAAAAATATTTCGAGATATATTTATAAAGTATATAGTTTTCTAAATTGGAAATTATAAATTAAATAATAAAATTATATGAATAAAAAATTTTGAATACAATATATGATAATATAATTTAATATGATAATAAATTATAAAGATAAATATTATGAAGATATAAAAGTGTTTATTGAATCGATCACGTTTGTGTGATTGATCGCAAATTGTTTTGAAAAAAGTTTGGATTTTATATCGTGTGATCTTATTACAAAATTTTTAAATATTAAATTAATTTAAATATTTTAAAAAATCGATAACGGTATTTCGATTATTTGTATTATATATACGCGCATATTATTACACATCATTTTTTAACAGTTAAAATTGTGAATTAATAATGAATCATATTGCATTCTTATAATATAAAATGAATAATTTTTTAATAATATTAAAATAATAAAATAATATTATAATAAAGAAGATTTAATATACATGTATATATATATATGCATAGTAAATGTATAGTTATGTCAAATATAATAATTTCATGGAAATATGCCTTTAAGTGCAAAGTGGCTTATATTTTCGGTTTCATGAATCGCGTCAGTTTCGGGTAGTTACATTGTTACGGTATGGCTGATGTGGGCCTAAGTTTAGATGACATAATTAAAAAATCAAAATCATCAGGAATGAGAAGCAGAGGTGGAGGGTAAGAAAATTTAAACAATCAGTGGTAAATTTAACTATACTATGATTGTCGTGTTATTGATTTCTTTATAACCTTAAAAAAAAATAAGTCTCCAATTATCAAAAAGAACATTCCTTTTTTTTTTATATTATCTACCAATATTTTTAAGCATTTTTCATTCCATTCGAAAGATAAACGATATTTTTTTTATAAATTATTTTATTATTATATCAATTCAATAATTTTATCTCATAATCTCAGATTAATAAAAAAATTTGTTTTAAATTTTGCAAGTTATTCTTAACAGTTTTACGTTATTATGAATAATTTGAAATTTTGAATTTTTTTTCTTAGAAATATTTTCTATACCGTTATGAATCCTTATTTATATGTATTTTTTTATTATTTTATTTCAAATATACGTTTTATTTGCAACAGAAAAGAGTGATTATGATCTGATTGATACATGTTTATTGATATTTAACTGTAATCTGTCTTAATTGTTAGTATTTTGGTATAATATTATATTTAAGCAAAAATGAATAAAAAATATAAAAAAATAATATAAATAATATAAAATATAAAATAAATTATAATACTTTTTGTTACATATATTTTTATATAGCGTTCGAAGAGGTACTAATAGAGGTGCAAGAGCTAATGGTTCGCTAAGAGGACGCGGTTCACAAGTGATTACTGATGCAAGATTTAAAATTATACAAAAAAATCGGGAAAAACTTACAGATGCAAGAGATAAACTTGCTGAAATTGCTAAACAAAGCGATGCTAGATTAAAATTAGATAAAATTCGTGCATCACAGTTTAAAAAAATAGAAGCACAGATACCTGGAATATCTCAGAAAACAGGTCGTAATGGAAGACTATCTTTATCTACTAATAAAATGCCACCAATCATGCCACATAATGTTCCACCAAGTATTTCAAACAATTATATGCCACCACCTTCAAGAGCAGTAGGTTATAGGCCACCTCCACTTGCAGATTCTCATTATATGGGAAACATGAATATGGATTTTATCGATGGTACATAAAAAATTGATTTGATACAATCTATAGTCTATAAAATTATTTAATATCTTTATATGTTTCAGATTATATGATGGAAACAGCACCTTTAAGAAGAACTGTTAGTAACGAATATGCTCCTACACCACCTCCTCCACCTCCAACTTTCAGTATTAAACCTGCATCATCTTATACATGGGTAAAACCAACGAGCAGTAATGTAATAAGAATCGTACCTTCTCACAAATCTGATGATGATAGAGAACGTGAGAGAGCAAGAGATTATAAAGTTATTGCACGTTTTCCAATGGCAAGTGTTAGATATATCGCATAATTTGTTATTATGTAGTTTCTTCAATTTTCAATTTTCAGATTGTTCACATTAATCAATGATTTCAGACAAAACCCGCGTCTCCCTCGTATAAAGAAGATTGGAGTTTTGGCACGAAATCGCGGTACTTAAATTTTTTATCTATAAGTTTTTTTATTTATTATTTTATTTATTTTTATTAAATCTTATCATATACAATATTTAAATTTAATATTATTTTTATATAGGACTATATTAGCAGAAGACACAGTAGATTCCAAGTATTACGATTCAAGAAGTCATAGAGACATTGGAGTAAAATCAAGATTAGATTCAGTTCCAAGTAAATCGCGAACTATGGACGTTTTGTCTCGATCTAAAACAAGTTCCAGTTCATCGTCACAGTCTACTGGTTATCGAATTGTCGTGTCAAATTTACAAGCAAATGTCACTCAAGAAGATATCAAGGTATAATGGTAAATTATATCGAGCATATCCAGTTTATCCTTTTTTTTAACAATCTGTATATTTTAGGAATTATTCGAGGATGTAGGAGAATTGTTAGTGTCCCGCTTAGTACGACCGGGTACAGCGGAAGTAATTTATAAAACATTGAAGGATGCTACTAAAGCTGTTGAAACTTATCACAATAGACAATTAGATGGACATCCTATGAAATGTCTTCTTGTAAATCCACGACCAAAAAACAATCCAACCGGACCAGCTGTTAGATCTCTTACAGAGTATGATTTTTATTTCATATTATTATATTATATTAGAATTATATATTAGAATAGGGAGATAGTAGAATATCTTATCTCGTATTTTTCTTTTATTATATTATTAATTATGATTACTCATTTTATCGCTTAATAATTGTGAAATTTAAATATGTCATTTACAGATCAAGGAGAAGTGTTAATTCAAGTTATGTACAACCAAGTTTAGGAGCAGTACATCGTGCATTATTCGATGATTCTTAATCAAATATATCAATTTTGATTCGAAATTGCCATATATAATGGCAAAATTTTATTCCAAATATTTTTAAAAGTGAAATAAAAAAAAAAAAAAATAGAAAAAAAAGATTTAAGAGATCAAATGACAGTAATACATAATGAAAAGGAGTTTTGAATGGAATTTGTATTTATGGAACATCACATGTATCTTATTTTTAATTTATATATTGCAATTGAATGGAATTAACGTAATAGCAAGTGAATTGAATGTTATTATAAATAGAAAATACAAGAATGCTTAAATGTACATTTAAATGTAGTCAATAAAAGAAAAAGCATTTAGGAATTTGTAATATTTCGTTGTTTTGGATTCGCGCTTATGCGAAGTTTTAAAAATTACAAAAAAAAAAATGTGTATATTACACTACAGTTGTTACATTGCAAATGTAAAAAAAAAAAAAAATATATGCCAATTCTTCAAAGTCTTTTATAGTGTTATAATGTTCAATAAATAAAAAAAAAATTATATGGTTTTTTTTTATAGGATACCGAATAGAAAGGAATTAAATGTTACTACGAGAATAGAATGTACTGACTAAGATAAAGATATTTTATTTACTCGATATAAGATGATCATAATATTATCGTAATTTATAATTATGAGATATAAAAGCTAATACTATACTGTACATGTTAATGAAATGTACCGATCGTGAGTTCTCTTGGAAATAGGTATTACGTCATGGAAGGAAATTCGAGTAAGTATTTGGAATAGTTGACGATTATAATTCGACATAATAAATGGCACATAAATAATTTTATTTCTGATCACAACTACAATTTCTAAAGAAAAACAAACTCGCGAGGCACGACTCGATTTATACCGTTCATAAATTTCCGGTAGATGCTATTAATAATATACGTATATTAACGTTGTGTACCTTTGTTGCCCACGCACATTCACATGAAAAAACCTATACAATTAAGATATACAAAATACAATAAAAAAATTAATTTCAAATAATTTAGTATCTAGTGACATTACACGCAATCGCTCCTCTTAAATATTCACAAAATTTGTTCCGTTAGCACTGATTATCAATACTGTGAATCTTACTTCTGTGAAATAATTTAATTCCGTCCTAAGTATTCGTTTTACGAGGTTAACAACTTAACAAATTTTGAACTTAATCTTTCACTTGACTATATCTTACGTATAAAAGTCTCCTTTTTTTCCCCTCCTTCAAGGTATCGTAGTATATATATATATATATAAAGAAGATTTTAGCTTCTACGATGATTGTTCATTTTAGATTTATTTGGCAACCGTAGAACTTCCGCATAAGACATTTCTAAACGTTTTAGCCGGGCTACTTCGACCGACGCTGTGCTCGGTTTATAGTCTCTGTACTCGAAACTGTTGTTGTGTTGACTACTGTTGTTGCCTGCGTTATTCGAAGATTTTGCGGCCGAATTAGGAGGCGAGTCTTTCGTTTTGTTCGGATAAGCGTACCCGTTGCACGTGCCGCCATTTTGATCGGCGATCGTAAAAGGTCTGAATTTCTTCTTTCCTCCGCTGTTCGATTTCGATGGAACGAACTTGGGATTTGTCGTTGGAATCACATCGGGCGTCGTTGGTCTAATATCGTTATACGTTAACTTTTTACTAGCGGAAGAATGTTTTTTCGATTTCTTTTTACTGTTGAGCATTAAATAATCCGACCGATTCACGTTTCGAATTATATTCTTCCCGTTCTTAGCAAGTGTCACTTCACCGTTTTGCTGTTCGTTTACCCCGTTCGATGAGATTTGTACTATATACGGTGGTTCGGATACGGCGGATGAAAAAATAGAAGAGGAAACGCTTTGATTATCGTCGGTGGTTTCGCTAGGAACATCTTCTTGTAGCACGGATTGTTGCTGAGAATTGTTCGTACTCGTGGAATCGTCCAATAAAGGTAATTTCTCGCCTTCGTCCTTAGCTTCCGCCGCTCGTTTCAAGACTCGGAATATTTCACTGAACAATTGTCTGTACTCCGGCGTTTCCCGGAATCTACTCTCGAACGGGCTGTTGTCGTCGTAAATGCTGAACTTGCAATCCTCGCCGTCCGCGAAGGAGAAAAGAAACGAGCCGGGCCTTCCTTCGGTTTGCGTCGCTTTGTTACTCGTCTCGTCCAAAAAGCCGGAAGACGACGTCTCGGCCTCGGAAAAATCCGTGGGCGTGGCGGAGAACACTTTTTTACCGCACATCTCTGTTTTGGCACGTGTCGCGTTTCCAACGGCCGATTTCGCCGCGTTCGGCTCTTGTTGCGTCTCCGTCTCCAACGTCGGACTCTGAAAGCTGTTAAACTCGCCCGACATCTCTAGTTCTTCTTGCAACGACATAGGCGTAGGCACGCTATCTTTCCGCCGGAGCGCGGATCGTCTTTGAACTTCTAACAAGGCTTGATATTTCTCCACTAGCACTCTATAAGGATTCTTCATGTCGTTCGACACTTCGTTTTGATCGTTCGATTCCTGAAAATATTTATACACGATAATTTTATCCATCTTTTTTTTTCTTTTTTTTTTTTTTTTGAAGGCGAATGAGAAAAAAGAGATTAGAGAAAAAGGAAAAAAATTAAAGAAACGTAGAACAGAGATACTCGATGTTGTTACAGTTTTTCGATTATCGCGAAAATCGTCCATTTTTTTTTTCCAGTGGAATAACTCGTTTCGTTTTCGAAAATAATAAATATACGAGACGCGGGAAAAATTAAAATTCAAATTCCTTCGGCGAATATCGACGTAACGTTAATAATAAAAATATGATTTCTGACAAATCATCCCGGAAATTTAATTGGCAGAAAGAACGATTTTTTGTTGTTTTTTATTATTATTTAAAAATCAATCAGGGTTAACGGATGAAAGGTAGAGGCCAGATTTATAGGATATTAAATAAAAGAGCGATATTTTGTTGTATAAAAATATATTTTATTTAAAATCATATAAATCTGGCACTTACATTGTACAACAATTTTAACAAATATTTCGACTAGATATAACTAACAATAGATTCGATCATGCTAATAACGAAGTGAACAAAGATTTCGAGACTATGAATATATATATATATATATATATATATATATATACGGCGAAGCAAACTTAATTCTATGTATGAAGAAAAAGAGAAAGAAAGAAAGAAAAAAAAAAAAATAGTCAGCATCATCAAAAATCCAATTATCTATTAAAATTTTTATACACAATACATGAATAATTATTTATACGAAAATAACTTATTCGTCAATTCGTTAATTTAAAACAGTCTTTTTGTTCTTTGGAAATTAAACTTTTCTTTTTCTCAACACGACACATAATATCTACAAGATAGCTATTATTCTATTCTATTAAATTACCCAGAAAATTAATTGCGGCGTTTAACGGAATAATAATTAATTTTTTTTTTCCTTTTTTTTTTTTTTTACAGTCCCAATAATTTCTTTTTCATTTAATTCCCGCTGGATAATATCCGATGGTGATATCCCGTTAAAAATATTCTCTTAAATATTCAGCATTGATGTTAAAAAAGAAAGAAAAAAAAATGAAAATGAAAATGAAAATGAAAATGTACTTTTCCAAGAGAACATCTTCATTTGCCTCAAAATTTTATTCGCACGCGTAAAAGAATTATTTGTTTCATTTTCATTGGATTAAAATAAATAATGATGATTAAATGAAAAAAAAAAAATAAATAAATAAACGAAAGGATGAATTTAAAATTTTTTTCGAACGATAATTTTGTCCAATTTCCGCAATTTATTTAACGAGTAATTCAATATTAATGTAAACATGCAAAAACATTTTATTGCACGCGAATTTGTGTGTGCACGGCATTTTTCTGGCATACGAATGAATTGTGAATAATCTTGAAATTAAAATCCATCTCCAATTCTATTCTTCGTTGAACTTGAATTATGCTCTTAATGTAAGTGCTCAGTTCATAATTTTTCGTTGTGCTTTTACCTACACCATTCTTACTTTTTTCTTTATCAAGAATCTTTAAAAAAATTAAATTACGAGTTACAGAAAGAATTTTCAATAACCGTAAGCGAAAAATGCCAGATAAAAATAATTCTTAAATTGTGTATAAAGTATGAATATATATATATCAAATAAAAGATTTTTCTTTTTCATTTCTCAAAATTTTCAATTAACGTTTTAACGTTAGTTTCGTTAAAGAAATAAAATTAAAAAATATTCAGTCTTTATATACGTATATACCAAATGAAATTTAAAAATTTAAAAATTTTTCGTTAATATATAAATAGATACGTTATGCGATTAATTCGGGTAATGTAATTATTATAAATATTTTTAAATTTCTAATTTAGAAAGAGGACTATCACTTCTATCATCATGTTTCTTAAAAAAAAATGGTTAAAGCAATTTTTGACTATTCTTCACCGGTAAAACTCTTTTTAGGATAAAAATTGGTATTCGAAATGGTTTCAGTAGCAATGGTATGATACACTCGTTTTTTATATACCATATCGTGTGAAAGAAAATGAATATTAACGACGGCGATTTCAATATACACGTAAAAGTTGTCCACAACAGGGATCGAAATTCTTTATTCACTTTTTTTCCCTTGGATTTCTTAATCTTTGTTGCGAATATCTCCTAAAGCAAAGAAAATTAAATTATTTTTGTGAAGCTACTGCAATATAACTTCAATGCCTTTAAATTAAATAATATATATAGAAAGAGAGGTTTTGTAATTAATATAATTAATAACGTTTAACGAATCGTTGAAATTGCAACGTTTGCGTACGACGAAATACGCGGGAAACAATAATATCGATCGAAGGGGAATAAAACGTTGTGTAAGTAACTGAAGAAAAGAGTAAAAAGAAGAAAAAAAAGGAGGAAACGCTTCTCGCATGCGCATATCGGCCTAAATTCGGCAGAGAAGAGTATAGAAAAACAATTACCTGAGTGAGAGACTCAGTGTCACGTTGACTATCGTTCATTAGCGATTCAGCCATGCTAATATCATCGTATTCCTCCTGATTCAACATTACAGAGAGTTCGTCGTGCGTCTTAGAGTCCAATCCGCGTAAACATCGCCCGCATAATTGACCCCGCCTATAAAAATTTCAATGTTTTCGTTATCGAAAAAGTGTCATTGGCCGATAAATTGATAGAAACATCGGCAAAAATTTTCCTAAATAAACAACTTTTATCGATCGTATTTTTAATACACAAGTATAAAGGAATAGCAAAAAAAAAAATGGCAACAATACTTGAGATATCTCTATCTATCGAAATTATTATAATATATTTAATAAATTGTAAATTGAAAGAAGAAAAAAAAGTAATCGAACGATATTTACCTTACTTCTTCCAGAGTATTTATTTCCTCTTGAAGATTTTTCACGTCTTGTGCTTTATTACGCCAAACGTTCAACTGTTCTTCCAACGCGTTATTTTCCTGCAACAATGTTGCCAATTGTTGCCGAAGCTCGGTAACTTTTTGCTGCTCCCTCGCCCTCTGACTTCGCGCCTCTTGCAACTGTCTCAACAATTCGGTAACTTCTTCGTCGTTCGTCGGAATCGTCGGTAATTGTCGCACGCTCGAGTCCGCATTTGCCTCTTGGAAAGATTTCTGACCAGACGGAGCAGCGTTCTGAAACATTATTTTTATAATAATGATATATCGATCGATGGCGTTAACGTTATTATTATTATTATAACTGTAAAAAAAAAAAAAAAAATACCTATTCGAAATATCGTAAGAGTTATCGTCGATCGATAAAGAAAATTATCAGAAAAGGAAGGAAAATTGTATCTGCGAGTTGTACGCGAGAGACAAGTAATAAGAATAGTTACGACGACCGCATTGTTGGTTGTACGTAAGAAGCCGTATATACCGATAACTCTATTTATCTATCGAAATTTTGTTAGCGACGGATTAAACGAATTCTTGCGATTAAATTATCTGCAGAATAGTAAACTTGTATATACATATAAAGAATCACGATATCCGCGAATATTTCTTACATTATTTTTTCTCGAGAGAAAAAAAAAAGAAGAGATTCGATCAAAATTTAAATTCAATCGAGTTAAATGGCAATAGAAATTTTTCCAAGGAAATTGAACGAAACGATGAAACTGAGATTTTTTTGCAACTTAACAGCAAACGGAATAATTATCAAAGTTGGATCGTGGAAAATGAATTGTATGAATATTAATTACCTGTTGTGTGCTGCTACCCTGCGTGACCGATACTTTCCAATGAATGGTGTGTGTTTGTGTGATATTGTTAGCCGATTGACTCGTAGATTGTTGCCGGAGCAGACTTTCATGTTGCTCGTTTATCTCGTCGATTTTCTTCTGAAGTTCCTCGCACCTCGCCTCTAGGCTCTCGATCGTCAAACATTGACTGTCAACAAATTATTTGTCGATATATAATTTTTTCTTCTCCCCCTTTTTTACCTATTCGATTAAACCATCGATAATCGAGTTTTCGTATTCTCGTAACATTGACGGATCGAAAAAAGATAAATCGGTTGGGATGGAAAAACTTTTATCCATACGATACACGATGAATCGCGATAAAATTGAGATAACAGTACCGAGATGATCGATCCTCATACCTCTTGATCAATTTTTTGTCGCTGGTGTTCTCGATTACTAGACGATGATTCGCGCGTTCCAAATCTTGAATACTGACTTCCAGTTGCTCGTAAATTTTCAATCGCGAGTCGTTCACTTCTCTAAGGGCAGCGGTTTGTTTTTTCATATACTGAAAAAAAAAAAATATTATATTTCGATCCAAACGAAGAATAATCGAGAAAAAAATATATTTCGAAAAAAAAAAAAATTACCTCTATCTCTTGTGCTTGTTCCTCGACGGTCGATTGGTGCGCTTTGATAATATTTTCTAATTCCTTGTTCCGTTCCAAAAGCGTTTTTCCAAGTTCTGCCGCTAATTGTAAATCTGAAATAAGAAAAATTCCAATTTTTAAAAATTCTCCAATTCGAGGAAAACGTAATTGGAAAAAGATCGAATAAATGAATATTTTTAATTTCCATAATCTCGTTGCAACAAATTTCCCATCATTGAATGATAATGATTATAATAGGAAAGAAAAAAAAAGGAAACGAGAGAGAATGATAGGTGTACAGGTATCCGCGGTGGTTAATTCGCGCGTAGTTTGATTATTCTTAGGAACTAAATGAGATCCGATCTATGGTCAACGTCCGATGCTCTCTCTCTCTCTCTCTCTCTCGTTAACGATGACGAGAGAGACGAGCGATTCGAAACACGATGGTGGACGTTGCGGTACGGTAAGCGGTTCGTTGAATTTCCTCGGTCGGTAATCGACGACCTTTCCTCCGTCCGTCACCGAGGATTAGACGCGAGGATGAAGCGTGATCTAGCTAGGGCCAAGGACCTTGGAGTCGCGAGGAAACGACCCAACTACCGTTTTCTCCTTCCCATCCCCCGCTCTCATTAATCGCTTCCCGACTCGCTTCATAGCGCCACCACGCGAATCCCATTCTCTTTCTCTTCCCCTAATTTCGCACAATCTTCGCATTTCTCATACGAAAAAAATCTCACCACTTATGCGATTATAATTTTCACCACGCGACATGCACTTATATTTCATCCTGTCTCATTCTCATCCCCCCCCTCGACATTTTCCCAGATTTCGTAAAAAGTATAATTAAGGAACTAAATTAAGAAGATCAATTTGCATATTGTTCGAATATCTCGTAAAAATTCACGTCACGCTTCGAGCTCTTTTTAAGAATAAATTACACAGTTCGCGAATATATGCGAGCATAACGTGGAATCACTTTGAAAAAAGATACGCGTTTTCTTGCATCTCTTTCGCGATGTCACGTTGAATCGAGATATTTTATATATTCCTATTTACACGTACAATTTGGAAACGTAAAAGATTGGCAATCGTATTTCTGCAAAGATTCGTTGACACTTGTCCGAAAATCGTCGACGAGGACGACGGAAACGAAAAAAGGAACGAAATCATCTGTCGTACATCCATATTTTATCCGCACATTTTCGAACACACCGAATCATCATCTTTCGAACGAGAGATCGCGTATAATACCTTCCGGGCCTTGAAGACAAGAGAGCTCGATCGAATAATCCCAACAATCCAAGGAATTCATCTGAGCCTGCGGGTCCCAGACCACGTCCACGCTAGGACCGCTCATCTTTCCAGATCCACACTCGATCCCAAACTCGATCAACTCGAACTCGCGCTTTTTCTTCGTTCCCCGGTGTCTTCCGTGAGTCCGCAAGTGTGTCTCTCTCTCTCTCTCTCTTGCTACACTTGATACCGTTTTTCACTTTCGAAGGGACGAGTCTCCTCTCTCTCTCTCCACCGATCGATCAACCGTTCCGAATGAAAATAAAATTGGTCCATCCAGATACATTCAGATTCGAGCGTTACTCCCGGGTTATCTCGAGCACAACCGGTTCCAACGAAGGTAGCCGGTCTTCTGTGAATCGGTACAGGTTACCCGCGGAACGTGCTTAGCCAAGGCCCAAACGTCCAATGCCCATCCACCGCCTAACCCACGACCAACCGCTCGTTCCCTCTCTTCGCGCCAAGCCTTCCACTCCCCTCTCCTATCCCCTCCCTTCCAACCGTTCTGTTCCCCCCTCCCTCGCCCCTACCTGCGTCCACGCTGCGTCTCCGTGTAATTCCCTTCTGGCGACCACACTGACCATCTTTCCTCGGCTACTCTCACTCCCAGCGTGCCCACCTCTTTTTCCTTTCCCTTCTTCCAATTCCGTATCTCTTTCTTTACACTACACGGGTATATACTACACACGTGCAAAACTTGTCCCACTTGCGCTACTTTTATTTCAAAATCAGAATCTTTGATTAAACCATGGCATGGGAACGCACTAATCACCTTTGATTACGCGTAACGTAAACGCGCTCGTTTACTCGATCGATTTTTTCTCTAGGGACAATTCGCGAGGAGTTTTTTTTTTTCTTTTTTAAATAAAATTTCATTAAAATTAAAAAAAAAAAAAAAAAACGGCCGCGGTGTATTTTCGTCCGAATTTATTAACTCCGTTCAATATTTATGAAGGAAGAAACTTTGCCTTTTGCCAATAATAATCGTTCGAATAAAGCCATCAATTGTCACGTCTGGTAATTTTCCGTTTAATTTTCTCTCGCTTGTTGTCCGTTTATTTGTAATGTAAAGTGGGATACCTATATAAGATATTGAATATTTATAGACTCGACGTACGATAGTAACTGTATAGCATTCGGTATTTCCATACGCATAATAATATTTCATAGTTCGAAGTTGGTTACCAACTTTTTTTAGTAACTAATGTTTACTTACTTATATTAACTTTATCGAATAAATCGAATCAACGAATAATATTATGTTAAGAAAATAATACTAGTAATTTTTTAATATCGCGACGATTTGGAAACAACGTGATTACATTTATCGAATCAAAACAAACTAGCTAGGGAAATAACACAATTCGTTATTTTTACGCGGACGATATCGACCGAATCTAGTAATTTTTTAATATCGCGACGATTTGGAAACAACGTGATTACATTTATCGAATCAAAACAAACTAGCTAGGGGAATAACACAATTGGTTATTTTTACGCGGGCGATATCGATCGAATCTAGTAATTTTTTAATATCGCGACGATTTGAAAACAACGTGATTACATTTATCGAATCAAAACGAGCTAGCTAGGGGAATAACACAATTGGTTATTTTTACGCGGACGATATCGACCGAATCTAGTAATTTTTTAATATCGCGACGATTTGGAAACAACGTGATTACATTTATCGAATCAAAACAAACTAGCTAGGGGAATAACACAATTGGTTATTTTTACGCGGGCGATATCGATCGAACGATACGACGACATATTCGAAGATACTCGAAAACGAGATCGGGCCCCGTCGATCGCGAGAAGCGAGATCTCGTTCTCGGGAATCGCGATAAACGACTTCCTCGTGGTATTTTCGATCGAAATAACCTCTGGCGACCTCGAGTCCTTTGGCGAATCGAATACTTTCTCCTGGGAATGGCTCGCGAAACGTTATTAATCTCTCGATCGGTCGAAATAAAAGAGAGAAGGCTATTGTTGGCGTGGACCGAGAGCACACAGCACCGCATACCCCTCTCCTCCCGGCCGCAGCACAGGTGCACGTATACGCGAGAACGCCGACCTTTCCAGACCACCAAACGCCACCATGCGGTGTGAAACCTACCTCATCTAACTGGACCATTATCGCGCCAACACCACACCCTTTATCCATTATCTTTTACAAACTAACTGAATTTCACGCTTTGCTTTTACCGTGTCGATCGTATCCAATTTATTGCCGGATGCGGCTCCCAATCCTATCTCCATACTTTCTACCCTTCTTGTCCATATTTCCAACATTTTCACCTCTAATAATCGCTATCCATTTTTTTCTCCCGTTCCAAGCTTTGGAATCGATAATTCAAGATTAGGAAATTGCCCGTGAAATTTTTCCTGCAAAAAATATAAGCGTATCCGTTTTAGCTAGTGATCGAAAACCTTTCTATTCTCTTAAATATGACGATGCGCAAAAAGTTTGCCATTGACTCGAACTCGAATCCTATCCTACGAGCCACGTAAGAAATACGTGGGCTCGGTTCTCATCATTGTAGTACCGTACACAGCGCACGCGACATTCTACGAGTTTATTTCTCTTCCAAAGATGTTCGCGCCATAAATTCCACGGATCTAGAATCTCTTCTTATACCATTTATTTTCGAATACGTATGCGTTATATACGTAAGTGTATGTCAAACAGCGTGCGCGAGAAAAACGTTCTCCTTCGTAGCGTAAATTTCTTCGAGCCTACATTTCCTTGTATAATTTTATTTCAAACAGAGAATATTGCGATAAACGTGAGACCGTTCATAATCGTTGCTTTTTCGTTGCCGATATTTTATTAAAAAAAAAAAAAAAAAAAAGAATAAATAAACGGATAAGCGAAGCGTATCCGTTGAAATAATATGAATGAAACGACAGGAATTCGAATACCTGTTTATTTGCTTTAACGGGAGACTATGGAGAGAAGGTAGGCTTGGTTCATAAACGAGGCGCGAGAGCATTGTACTTAAATCCCCCGAGAAATCTGCTCTTTCTCACGAGCCAGAAATTATAAAAACAATACGTAATAACGCTTCATCTTAGATCCGATCTGATCCGTTGAAAATTCAACGGAATGGATATGTATCGTGGCGGAAGAAAGCACGGTCGAAGGGAAAGGATGAAAGCCAAGTGGAGTCTGATCCTTCCCCCTCCAACGATGCGCGACAATTCCTCGAGTCGCGCACACGCGTGTTAAGTCGCGTTCGTTTCTAAATTGTGGATTCGGCAACGCGGCGCGACCAATCAGAATCGAGCGTCACTTGGATCGATACGACGCGACAACCGTGCGTCGAAACAGGGACAAACGCGTGCTAATTGAATCGATTGCGAACGACGCTATGCTGAAACTCGATGCGTAAATTTATAAGAGTATTTCGAGATGATTTTTATCCACGTTTCCAACCATATTTAACGTTAATATCGTCCAACGTTATTGAAACGGTAAAAAATAGTGAAAAACGCGCGATATAACGGATGGTGCAACAGTTTTTCGATGAAACAGCTTGGAAAAAATGTCGCGTCACGGAACAGAACCGTGTAAAACGTTGTCCCGTTCACTGTTTAGAAATATTCGAATTCGTCTCGTTTCGATTAGCTTCGATTAAAAAAAAAAATCATTTTATCGAGGAATAATTTAATTGATTCGTTGTATAAGGATAAATCGTGACATCTCTGAAACGATGATCGACGTATATAGACAACCGTGGTTACTCAACATTAACATCGGTGCAGGGAGGACGAGGCAAATGGTAAAAAGATTGTTTTCTAATGGTTTACGGCGATGTAATTACACCTTCGAAAGTACGTTCGACGTTCACACGCGGATGATAATTTAGGAAGAAGCGTGTGTCCGTGCACCCGGCGAACAACTGTGCGTGCTGTTACGTGAAAATTACCGTGTTGACGATAAATATCGAATCGCTAGAGTTTCACATCCTTAGGGCTTGGCTGTCACGAAACGAACGTCTTCCTCGCCTCGATATTACGCGAATTCAATTAAAAGCCAATTTCTATCGAATTCCACTTACCTGTACCGTTTAGCTGTTTATTATTTTATCGCGGATTAATATCGTCGTTCAATTTAGCTTCAATTTAGCGAAAAGATACGTGTCAAAAAAAAAGAAAAAACTCACTTTCACCGCGGTATCGCGTTTAACGTTAACGTTTCGAACGCGAAACATGGAATCCATATTAGGCCGTTGGGTCTTTGTTACAGGACGTTTAAGGAGATCGAGGCAAGAAGGAGAGCCGCGTTCAAAAAAACAACTTGGATGGAAACAATGCGTTGCGGGGAAAATATTCGTTTTAGGAAAAGGAAATACAAATAATTATACCAGACGATTCTTGCTTTAGCGGTTTCGTTAATTGAACAAGTTCTTTTCGAGCAAACGAGAACGGATGTACGCGTTTGTCGCCATTTTCCATTCTTTTCTCCACGAACGATTCTCAACAATTTTTTTTTTTTTTTTTTTTTATAAACAAAAATGGCGTTAAAACGTATCTATCTAAACAAGAAGAAAGAAGGATTCGAGGAGAAGAAGAAACGTTGTTTCGACATCCGCGAGCGTGAAATATTTCGATATTTTATATTCGTTTTACATCGGCAGATAAATCGGCGTCTTGTACTACGCGTCGGTGAACGGAATACGAAACAAACTTGTCGTCTTATTCGTAGCGTGCGTAACGAATTTTTAACGTCATGCTTATTCTAATAAGAAAATTGTCCGTTTACTTTCAATCAAATTTATTTTTCGATCAAATTTTGAAATGTCATCGGAACGGAACGAACGATTAAACACACGCGCGCGCGCGCACGCCATTTCCTGCAAAGTGGCATGTTGCAAAACGTGGTACACGAGAAATGAAAGATAAGCAACTAACAAATAAATCCAAGGCCTCGGAAGTGGCTTTCCCAATAACAATCCGGAAATAATTGTTATAAAACTGTTTTGGAATTTTGTTGGGAGGCCAAAAATTCCAAACGTCTACGTGACAAATCATTTTACGGACGTCTCCTATTGGCAAATACGGGAACAGCGTGACGCGTTGTAAATCTATTTAGCTCGAACAGATGGCAGAGTTGTAAAAATAAAAATTTTTTTGCCATCCTTCGATGGACACGTTTCCGAATTGTCGGCATCTTCAAGCTCGAACAAATTTTAATCCTAATTTCGAAGCGGTTACAAAACGGTCGAGTTTATATTTTTCCATTCGAAGCACGAATCTATCCTTATTTTCGATTAAACGATTATCCGATCGTAATAATTCAATTCGAATTTATATTTCGATTCGATCGATATATTCTCGAAAAAACGGTCGAGCTTATATTTTTCCATTCGAAGCACGAATCTATCCTTATTTTCGATTAAACGATTATCCGATCGTAATAATTCAATTCGAATTTATATTTCGATATTCATTCTTGTATTCTCTCCTTTCGAAGATTTTTAATATCGCGTTAAATATGGTGCGCGATAATTAAACACCGGCCGTCCCAAGCGCGAGTGCGAGGAACGTTACGAGATCGATATTTCTCCGCGCGACGAAATGGATTCGAATTCCAATGGAAATACGTTGGAAATACGCGTGGAGCGACAACAGCGACGCAAAATCGAGGGCAAGCGTGATCGTTGACTGGTTAAAGTTATTCGCGGGGACTATTAGAACGTCGTGACGACAGTGACCTCGAAGCAAAGAAATTGAGAATTATAGGTATTATAGGTGGTTAGGAAGCCGTGTCCTTTCGAACGAAGACACGCCGGTATTAATTAGAGAACGAGCAACATGTCAATTGATCTTTCCTCTCTATCCTATTTTTATAAGCGTTTAAGTATACACATTGTTCGCGATATTTCCTTATTGTTTCGTTCACGCGTACGTTCACACTTCGATCCTTCGAACGGCTGTATTAATCGTGGACGGCCAATAATTTATTTCGTTTCAGAGATTGGATATCCATTAGGAAAGGAAAGTGTAGTCGTAAACGATCAGAAATCAAAAGATTGAAGATTAATCTATTCGAACGTTGCATACGCAACAACAACTCGCGATTGATTAATTGAATTAACGTTTTAAAATCGTAGCTTTTAAAAAACGATAAAATTACACTCGAGAAAAATAATAATAATTTTTTTTCTCGTCTTGAAAACCTTTTGCTTTTCATCTTGTTGTTGTCCACGCGAATATATATATATATATATATATATATGGAATTCTACGATATAAGTGAAAGTATATATCGTGCATCGAGTTGATGTGATAATTAACACTCGTAAACGTTACACTCGTAAACGATAGTTAAACGCGATAAGAATGACGAGCGCTCGATCGATTCCTGCTCGAGGCCTGCCCGCATTTTACCGCAAAATGTTATTATATTAACCTTGGCGAGGAATCGACAAATAGACAGGTCCCTCGTTTATTCGCCTCTTTCTTTTCTCCTTTCCTCTTCGCTCTCGCTTCGTCGCATGGGTCAAGACGTTCAACGCTTGTTTCGTCTACTTTTACATCTACTACTTTTTAACGCGTGTCCTCTCTGAATGATCGTTCGAAACGCAAAACGGAAAACTTCGTTATATATATACATATATAAACCGTATATTTTTGAGGCGTCGAAACTGCCCCGTTTCTCGATCGGTACAACATTATTGATTCACAAACGCGTCTGCGCTATCTTATCGACCGGAGAGAAATAGAAAAATTAAAAATTATCGGAATTATTTCTTCAATTACCTCAGCTAAACCTTACTTTGTTCTCTCGAAAAACGCGTGTATCGCTGTATAACTTGCAAGCTTAGCGTACGAAACGAAAATAAAAATTTAATTAATTAATCGCGTTCAATGAGTGTGAAAGAGGTATCGATTCAAGAAAGAGGTATCGATGTCATGGTTTCTCTTCCACTTTACCATCACCCACGATGGTATTTCGAAACGACGATCGATTTTATTTCAATTTTTCCTCCTCCTTCTTTCCTCCATTTCTTTTTTTTTCTTTTCGTTCGCAATATCAAACTCGGTCGGCAACCCTACCCACACGAGAGAAGGTGGATGACTCACGGCCCTTGTTCAGAAGTCAAGAGAGCGCTGTGCTCACTTCCGTCACACCGATTTATTGCATCACCGTTGTTATTTGATAGAAAATTGTCCCCGACGAGTATCCGGACGAGTAAAACTCCCACTCGAGTTTCGGTAAGCGACGAGCTTCGCCTTTTCCTTTTTTTCTCCCCCTCCTCCCTCACGAGACGATATACATACACATATATATTGGGTTGGCAACTAAGTAATTGCGGATTTTTTTTAGAAAATCAAAGACAATTTTTTCATGGAACTAAATAACGTTATTCTGTAATGTGTTGCCCATTTTGATCAATTTTGACCTTTTGCCATCTTTCAGGCAGCATCGTAATCCCACGTTCAAAAAAATTGTGGTTTTTATTAGCAAAAAACTGAATCGGGTACGATTTGATATCATCATTGTTATTGAAATTTTTATCATTCGAGGAGTTTTGTAAAGATCGAAACAAAAAGTAATCAGGTGGATATAGCAAAACATTTTTTTACCGATCGACAGCTGTATTGCCAACCATCAAATAACAAAATGTGTTTTACATTTGGACTACGCCAGCCAACCTAAAAATTCAACTGAAGCCATCTATGGGTGAAATCCGCAATTACTTAGTTGCCAACCCAATACAATATATTCAGTGGGTAAAATGCGAGTCTCGTTCGAACGAATACCACAACGCACGCGCACGATCGCCTTGGAGGAAACGGAAGTTGGAAGAGAGGCGGAGAACCACGCCGTCTGTGATCATTGCGAACGGAGGAAACTCTATCGGCGAGAGTTTATCCATCGGTTGCTTTTTAACCGCAACACTTTCCACCCCCCACTCCCCGGCTACTTGTGTTTCAAGACAACAAGAATGGGATCGTCGACCACGAAAATTCTTCGATCGGGTGTTTCACGATTTTTGAATCTCTGCAACGAAGGAAAGAAAAAAAATATTTCGAAGAACAGATCGAGAGTAATTCACTTCCAGAGAGAGAAATTTATGTTAATCCATTGATCCTTTCAACCGATGACCCGAGATTTGTAATTCTCGAAAAGTCAGATCCTCCGATTCCTTCCTTTATTCCCGCTCGATTTCTTAACTAAAATATTAGCAAACTCGCTGAAAAATGAGAAAATCGATAAAATTCGAGAAAAAATTATCCATCAATTTTAAATAAATAATAAACAAGTTGGATAAACGTGGAACGATTATTATTGTTAAGTTAGGTTAGGTTAGGTTAGGTTGTTGTTGTTGTTATTAAAAAGGGAGGATCGTAAAAGAAACGAGAAGCTGAACTTTCTCGCGAATTCCAGCGAAGGAAAGGTCGTCCAGGGAAGGAAAGATGGATCGTTTCAACTTTCCTCCGTATTCTAATTATAGGGGAAAAGTTGCGAAGACACGATTATCTTTTCACGATCGAGGAAAAAAGGGCGGTAAAAAAAGGCGAGGCGATCTATCCGCTCCGCTTTGGGAACCGACTGTAGATAAAAAAGATAAAAAAAAAAAAAACAGGAATAACATGGCTGACGGTGGTACAATTGGCTAGGGAATTATCCACTATCCCGTGAGAACTATAAGTTTCGTTCTAAATTTATGAATAAATCGGTTACCACGGTTGGAACGGCGGGTTTACACACACTGGAAATTGTTACACACTTCACACGCGTTTGTTTTCGCCGATATGACACGGAAATATCTTCCGTTCCAATTTTCAAATCGAGCATCATATCGCGAAAAGATGTACACACGGTAGAGATTTTCAATTGTTCGTATTATATACGTACGTATCGGCATGTACGGTAAACGGAAATACTGTTATCCTTTCATAAATAAGATATTTCGAACGTCGTTTCGATTATTTTTCCTATTTTCTATTCGTTGAAATATTTATCCATATTAAGGGATTGTATCGTATTATACATGTACGGAAATATATATATATATATATATATATATATATATATATATATATCGAACATATTTCAATCCTTTCCCTATTTTCTATTCGTTGAAATATTTATCCATATTAAGGGATTGTATCGTATTATACATGTACGATAAATGGAAATACGGTTATCCATTTATAAATAAGATATTTCGAACTTTACGTTTCAATTCTTTCCCCTATTTTATTATTCGTTGAAATTGATCCGCATTGTATCGGAAAGCTACTCGGATCCGCGACATTCGATAATTGTGAACTAATTTTTTGAAAAGGTCTTTCACGCGTTACGTAAAACTTGTTGCGTAAACGTGCGCGATCCGATATCAACTTTGCTGTTTTCACACAATGAAATTTTTCTCCCTTGATTCGGAGGGAATCGAAGATACCCACCGATTCACGTCGACTCTGTCGGTATCGTTTCGGTGGTTTCAATTTTTAACGGGTGATTCCTCTTTACGAAGAAAAAGAAGAAAAAAAAAATCGTATCCTCGAAGGAAGAAAAATATTCCAAAGCGATATAACATAACGACTCTTTTAAAGAAAGAAGATAACGACGCTTGCTTACATCCGTTGCGTGAATTTCCATTTGAATTTCCATAACACGCAGATTCGAACGCGTGTTATTACGATAGATCGCTGAATAAAAATTTCACGTTGTATATCGCACGCGATGAACGATTAACCGCGGAGAGGAGAAAGGCTTTCGTTCCCTCGATTTCGACACATATTCGACCGACGAATTATCGCCAGCTCTTCTTGTTCCCTCGACCGTAATAATGTATCGCAATTCCGAGAGATAACGCTCCGCTCGCTCTTTATCTCCCTCTCCCCCCTCCTCCTCCATTTCTTTCTCCATTCGAAACAAATTTTACTCGTTCGACTACCTAAAAATTACGGATAATAAAAGTGTAAAACGTTTATTCGGTTGTCGGACGGAAGAAACAAACGTGTAATCGCAACGTTTAATCGCACGATCGATTTTACTGGAAGAACGTCGTTATCCGAAATTTTTTCCAAGATGTATTAATCGAACACGTCCGTCGTTTATGTTCCGCGTTAAACATCCATCGTGCGAATCTCGTCGTTTCGAGGGCAGCTCGTTGTACCGATCGAAGGAAACGTTAAGGATCTCCTGACACCGGGTCGCGTTGATTATTACCCTATTGCCGCGTAAACCGAGTCAGTGTGCCAAACGCATTTACCGACGTTTCTAACCTAAAAATTGAAAATCCTTAGGATTTCGATTTCGACGGGAAACGAAATGTAAATGTTTTCGCCTACGTACTTTGTCGCTGTTATGATGTGATTCTAAAATCTGAATGGTGCAAAAATGAAAAAAAAAAAGGAAGAGATCGGAAAAACTTGAATCGAGAAAAAACGGACACGAATCCAAGGCAGTGTGTCAAATGTATTTTAGCAAACCGTTCTCCCACGATCGACTACGGAATCGATAAAATATAGGATAACAAGTGACGCGAGAAATTTCGGATAAATTTGAAAAACGAATCGAAATTATTATGATTCATGACCTTGCTCACAATTCCAACAATTTTAATTGGGGAAAATTTAATAGTTACGAATAAAGTTATAGTAATTTATCGTTCGAAACGTAATAATAATCGGAAATAACTGTAATGGGAAACGATCGACTATAATAGATACGAATAAAGCGTTTTAACCAGTAATTAACTCGATTCGAAATTTTTCGAAACCAATTATACTTTTTCAACGGATTAAGGAAAAAAATTTCATGAAAATTAATAATTAGTGTTCTTCGTACGACACAAAATATATCGTGAAAAGTGACTCGCTTGAAATATCATCAAATGATAATTCGTTGCATTAAATATATCGAAAATTTGATAATTGAAGAATCGCTTGGATAATTTATCGTTGAAAACTTGATGGATAAACGGTTGTTCCAGCGTTTCGACGAGTAAAATTACGTTATTCTAAATTTTTTTCTTCAATTAATTCCACAACTCGGATTGATAGACGGATTCTCTAACCTCTAATAACATTTATATTTTAGGTGTTGCCAAATCTATCTATCGAGCGGCTCGAGTTGCACGTTCGCGACTTTCTAATTAAGTAAATACGTTTCGATGGCGCGTTACACGTAGATACTGATGCGTGTAACATCGATTTCATACGAAAAAGAAATTTAAATATTCGGATGACGCGCGCGCCTATATTACACACCTATATCTGCGTCGTACATATCCTATAGCGGAAAATGAGTTTAACCCAATAATACCGTGCCGTGAAAATTATTTCTTCCTCTTCTTCTTCCTTCATTTTCGCGTATACAAGTAATTTTCCATCCGCGATAATTGACGCGTACGAATGTGCTAAACGAGCGTCAAACAATGCATCTAGGTCACAGTCTTGTTCGCAGTGTCTCCAAGATGTGTCTCGTATATATTTTTGAAAAGGAAAAGAAAAAAAGAAGAAGAAAACATCGTGCGTCGAAGAGAAGATTGAAGTTCGTCGGAGAGATCGAGGAGATGTAAATAAGGGTTATGAGAATGTAATTTTCCCATTTCCCCATTTGTCGAAATAATGGCATATATTATACCCGTGAATGTAATACTTTTGATGAAAACTTCGTAACAATAAATTTATATTAACTCGTACATCATCATCGTGACTGGAAAATATCGAGTGCTAATTGAACGATTATTATTATATATTTTCTTCACCGAATTCAATCCACGTTTCTAATCTTATTAGAATTGCATTCAGTTTTTCTCCTTCCTTTTTTCCTTTTTTTTTTTTTTCGAATTCAAAAAATCTCTTTTTCCGTCCATTTTCGATATTTACCATACATTATTTAAATATTCAAATATTTCGACTCAATTAAAATTTTAAAATCGTTTAGATTTTTTTCGTTCTTCTCGTAAAAAAAAGAAAAAAAATTTAATGAAATGTTTGTTTGAAATTAAAGTTGGAGGAAGAAAGATAAAAAAGAAAATGGCGAAAGAAAGGTTACTTCGTTGGACGATACGAATCGGTTGGTAATACAGTTTTATTCTCACGATAATGATCACCATTGAAGCATCTACGGGAAACCGAAAAACGAGGACGCTCGATTCGTTCGACCGAGTTGTGCTTCGTGGTACGCGTCGCGAGCACGCCAAAACTCTATCCTCACGGAATTCAATGCCTTTCTTTATCTTGGTACAACAACAATAACAACAAGAGGAAAGAAAATTTTACAGAAAAATCCCCACCTTTTTATCGATCGAACAAAGTTGACGGACGAAGAGGAAAGCTTTATTTGTCTTTAAATTATTCTCTTCCCTACGCTTATCTATTATTCTCGTTCCACAAACGTTATTTACGAATCCTCGTATCTGTCGTTTCCTGCCTGGTGAGTGTTCACAGATCAGCTGGTTCAAAACGAGATTCCACGTGACAAAAGCGAAATATAAAGAAACCTGCTGCGAGGAATTTACATTTGTATAGAAGCGCACGTACAGGAAGGAATGGGATAAACGCTATACGGGGATATTTTTCGAGTGACAGGTGAGTGAATGGGTGAGTGTTGTAGTATCTTCCCGCGTGCTTTGCATTCCTGTTTTGCGAAAAAAAAAAAAACGCAAAGATAAGGATGCGCATCAACGCGTAATTTACAACTTGTACAACCTATATTCTCCTCGGGGATTTTGAGAAAAATTCTCAACGGCTCGTCGATTACCGTCGTACTCGGCGATATTTCAATCGTTCGATTATATTTTAAATTCTACCTGTAAAAAGACCAAGTAATCAATTACAAATGGATTTATCTTTTTCGAGAAACCGGCGGATAAAAATATTGCGAATATGAAATATGGAGGAGGACGAAAATAAATTTTCCGTTTATTCTTAATTTTAAATGTCTCGAGAAGCGAGAATTTTTTTACGCGACAATCTGTATTTAACTATCGCGTCACGATACTCGTAAGCAGTCGATATGACAGGTTCACGGGAGTGACCGATAAAAATGGAAATGCAACGCGTTCGTATTCTACGTGGCGTACACGAGCCGCTCCACCCTAAACGCATACCAGGCTCATTATACGCGATCAAGTGGGTTTCGAACACGGAAGTGTTTGCCTTTGGCCAGGCGTGTACGACTAAGAGCGTTGCGTGTAACTTGCGTAATATTTTTTTTAACGAGAGGAAAGAAAAAGAAGGGGGAGGAAGATTCGCGAAACGAAAGAAAGTCGATAGAAGGGAAATAAAAAAGAGCGACGCTCCGAGATGTAAGAAGTTATACGTGCGAGCATACCGCCTCTTATTACGTTCGAGTAACCGAGACGAACGTGAACGTTCGCTATAGACGATCTCCTTCTCCCTCTCCTCCTTCTTCTGTAATCTCATCTACCGTGCACTCGATACATTCTTACGTCTCTATGTCGCGATCCAGATCCAGATGAATTCCTTCCCATCCTAATAACGACACGCGTATATAAATCTTACATCGATATCCTATTTTTCAATCTCTAATCCAAAAGTTAACGAACCCGTTCGTGGATTTATTCATAATGCAACGAATATCGATTATCCGTTCGAAGCGTGGAATAGAAATGTGACGCGCTCTACCGTTGAAAAATGAAATTTCCCCACAATCGTAAATTGGCCGGTGCTCCGGTGTCCGGTGTCGTGCACGGCGCAACGGAGAAGCGCAGATAGGCGCACGTACATGTGTAGTAGGCAGACAGCGACGAGAGCGACGTGTCGTTCCGTTCCAGGTCGCAAAGTCTCGCCTCTATCTCCACTCGGATAGCCATCTATGAAGCCATTGCTACGCCATAGCCGCATGCTTGCTTATCGTAAATGCACCATGCGCGCGTTGCACTTTGTACCGTTATTGGGCATATAATCGTTCGTTGCTTGAGCTTAGCTGAGAAAGCTTCGGGGACGACCGAAGTGATGTCCGATCGAATTCGTCCTGGTTACCATCGGATTAACGGTATATACGTGTACTATATATATATATACGCGCGCTCGCGCGCACATACACATTATGATTTCGCGAAATTTATTCCTGCCTCTTCGTATCCTATGCGAAATAATCTTCGAATATACGATAAAACGATTTTAAGAATCGTGTTATCCGGCAAAAACAATGGCCTTGTACATCCGCCGGAAACGTGCGTCGCCAACGGTGAAATAGAGAGTCGAGGATATCAAAAGACACTATTGCGGAATACTGTTTCCTCCTGTACGCGAGGAGTGCAACAACCTACTTTGCATATCCCGCGGCAACATGAAAATTCGCGCTAATTCGAAATTATTACCAATTTTTTTCTTTTTTGGTTAGATCTCACGACTTGCTTAGATAGATAGAGAGAGAGAATTCTTCTCTCGCGATAAATCGTACGTACTTCCACATCTCGAACAAATAGCTATAAATAATCGTAGGAACGAATGAAACAGCGTTCCGATGATGTTTCCTGTTTTACATTCGCATAAGAGAAATATCGCACTATTCGAGAAAATGACACGTATACATTCGGCTCTAATACGTTATTATTGATCGTCGCTCCGATTAAATAACTCATCGCGATTTATTCACGATGAGATAGAGGGCGGATAAAGCAACACAGCACGCGCGCGTATAAATAATTTTACGATAAATTGAAATTATATCGAGAATAAATTGTTCGATCGTAAATGTTGGAAAATTTTCGATTTCCTTGAAATTAATAAATAAATAAATCGCAAGGATAAAATGATGGAGTAGAAATTAATCTCTCTCTATATATATATATCGAAAATAAAGCATAAGCAGGTAATTTTAATTGACGTTCGATACACGGTTAATCGATAAAGAGCGTTTACACGTGGGCCGATGAATCGATGCTCTTAAGGTAAGAGTTAAATCAAGCTAAAAAAACTTTTGAATCATGCTTGAAAGGTTGTCCATTCTAATTACTATCCTGCGGTAGTACAACGGGAGACACGAACTTGGAAAGTTAGTGATCCATTTGCCGAAGGTGATACACGCTGGATACACGCGTTAAATATACTGGAAGCGATCGCTTTTCGAAATGGAACTCTCTCTCTCTCTGATTTTATTAACATACCGGCACATCGGTATTCCGGTTCGACTAGTTTCGTATTTTCACTAACAATTAATTAATCGATGAAACGCTCGATATTTTTCAAACGTCCATATAAATATAAACTTATTTACGATTATTATACAGGGTGTCCCAAAATTAACGCAACTGAATTAAATATAAAAGATAGTTTTCTCGTTCGTTTTTCAGGCTTGCCAACAACTTAACGCAAAAATGGCGGCAAATTCAAATCTCGCGTACAATTTTCATCCTTAAACTCGAGATCTTTTTGCTGAAATAAAATAATATTTAAAAAATAAATATCGGCTCGATGTTTATACAGTATCTTCGAGGTATCGCTTTAAATGAATAAGCAAATTTATCTTCCAAGGTTCTCCTCTCGATAAAATACGATGATACGTAACGTTTCGTGCGTCTATTTTTTGCGTTAATATTCACGACCTCGACTTATGAACCTCTCTGTGTTACCATGTACTTATTCTCGTTATTCAACATTTATTTCGTCCTCTTTTATTATTTTTTTTTTATCACGAAAAAAAAAAAACTAAGATGATCAGCGACATGAAATCGTAAAAAAAAAAGAAATTGTACAATTTCTTCCAATTCTTTCTCCATATTTATATAATTTAGGAAATTTATTTAATTAAATATATTATATTTATTAATTAAATATTATAATAATATATTAATTAAATATATTATATTTATAATTAATTATTATAATAATATATTAATTAAATATATTATATTTATAATTAAATATTATAATATATTAATTAAATATATTATATTTATAATTAAATATTATAATAATATATTAATTAAATATATTATATTCATAATTAAATATTATAATAATATATTAATTAAATATATTATATTTATAATTAATTATTATAATAATATATTAATTAAATATATTATATTTATAATTAAATATTATAATAATATATTAATTAAATATATTATATTTATAATTAAATATTATAATAATATATTAATTAAATATATTATATTCATAATTAAATATTATAATAATATATTAATTAAATATATTATATTTATAATTAAATATTATAATAATATATTAATTAAATATATTATATATATATATTATATTTCTTAATTTATATAATTAAGAAAAAAATTATGCGACGAATATAATTACAATTTTCCATATTATATATAATGTAATATTATAATATATTATATATAATATAAATATGTTGTTTTCAAGAAAAAAAAAAAAGAACAGGATACAAAAAAGTTAAGCAAGGTTAACTACCTTGTAATGATAAAAAAATTTAATAGAAAATAAAGTGACAGATGGCGCTCCGTTCGAAAATCCTAACGCCGATTAAAGGATTCTCACATTTTCGTTCGAGTAGCGAATGCTAAATTACGAGATTGTTGCGCAACGCGGCTAAAAGGCGAAGTGAGAAAAAGCGCACAATAACATCTTTATGTTGCATCTTCTCATGCTTCATTCAAAGCGAATTTCCATAATTTATTGCGTATATACACGACCAATGATGATTTCTGCCCGTCATCGCGCAGATAAACGCGATTACTAACACTTGTTATATCGTTAATTGATCAATAACTGTGTGTATAATTAAAATATATAATTAAATTTTTCAAAACTCTCGTAACATTTGAAATCGATACAAATATAATTTATATCGATTTATTTTCGACCAAGCGGTTTCGATATCTTTCTTTCTTTTCTTCCGTTAATAACTTTCAAATGCTTTCCGTAATGACAAATAATCGCGCGTTTTATGGCGTTTCCGTATTAAAAAAAAAAAAAAAAAAAAAATAAAGTAAAATACGGAATTAAATTATCGCAGGTTAGCTTTCTACTATAGAATAAATCGTTTGAAATTGATTAAATTCGCGCCGTTCGTCGATATCCGAGACGACAAATGTGATCCGAGATGGAAAAATATCCTTGCGCTCATCCCCGTGTAAAAACTGGTTGTAACTATGTAATTCGCATAGTATCGTGTAACAAAAGCCCCTGGAACACGACTCGCGCAGAAAATGCTTTTAAGCCGGCTGGCTCTGCTATCGCTACAATGAGAGACCTCTATTCAGCGAAACCGTGATGCGTCCAACTAAACCTCGCCCGTGTGTTGGAGGATAACGTATACACACGTACACAGGCGCGTTCGGAGGACGCGTTCGTGTTGGGCGACCGGCGTACAGCGTGTACAGCTAGATGTCAATATATGAGAGATATTGCGTTACTGGTGCATTGCGGTTGGGAACAAGCATGTATAATATTTTGATTATACGTGTCGTGCTCTCTCGAGAAAGTTTCATTTCCTTTCTCCCTTCCGAACAACTATTTGGCTGATCACTTTTTCTAATCTTCTTATATTTTTGTTTAAATTTAGTCGTTGAGATTTTAATTCTTTCTTAATTACAAATATAATTATTAGAGTTTTTTATTACGTAAAAAAGAAATTTATTATTATCTGTGTTTTCATTTTATTATGAATCAACTTGATTGAATTAACCTGTCAAAATTAAACAACATCGCATAGATAATCGATCAAAGATGATTTGTTTTCGAGGATTGACAAGATAACGAGAGAAATGAGTGTTATATTATTTTGATTATTAATATCGATATGGTTTTTTCCTTCGAGAACGAATAATCCATCATTATTCCTATCCTGTTTCAGGAATAAATAACTGTACAAAGTTGTTTTTCCCAAGTGCTAAACATAGAATGTATCCATTATTTCGCATACTTTCATTTTTCCGATAAAAATTGTCCACAGGTATGCCAACCTGCCTGAAGGAAAAATCATAAATATGCACGGCCACTTCCCCTTGAGCGCCAAGTGACGTTAGGTATGCCACATCTTAAAAGGAAACGGCGAAACGTGACCGGTAATGGTACAATTTATTTGCATAAACCGCGCAATGCTTTTATTTATTTTCGCTTACTCTTACGTTACATTCTGCGCGCCATACAACGGGACAGTTGCATCGAAGGAATAAAAAAGAAAAAAGAGTTGTATGTTTAACGAAAAAGAAATTAAATTCGAACGGTAATTAAAATTCCCTTCTATAAAAATGTAACGAAAATAATACAACGATATCGTAAATTGTTTTAAAACCGTTTAAAGATATCAAAAAATTACGATCTTTGCTACGAAATAATATTTTAAATTGAATTTAAGTATATTAATTCATAATTGCTCCAATATTTTTCGTTTTGTTTTATAAATTAAATTTTGTTTCCTTATAATAGAAAAAAAATTGCGTTTAATATTTTACGAAACGTAATATAATTTTAATATTAAGTAATAAACAGTAATTTTGATTTTATATTTTGATATTCGATTAAAAAAAAAACGTGCATCAAATGTTCGCTGATATTTTTTAAACGCGTAGATTTTTGACCTGTCTTGGTTAAAATAGTTTATTTCACAATAATTCATAAATGCGAGAAAAACTAATTTTTTTCATTCGTAGAAATGTTGTAATCGCAAATTTTCGATATTTTTATCACGCGAGCAAACATTGGATTCTTCGTTAAAAATTAGCTTAAAAATTATCATCCATAAACGAATATATCACGCAAATCCGTATATATATATATATACGATTTATGCCACGCAACTGTTCAAAGGTTGAACAGCCAGTTATAAGTAGTTGATAATTTTGTTATCTTACGTGACGTATTAGAAACGTTTAAAAAAATATTTTATCTCTCTAAAATATTGAAATTTTCTCACGAATAATCGAAATATTACGATATTAATTGTATTAAAATTAAAAGAGAGACGTGTAGCGCAATATGCAACACTTAAGGTTCCGATGCAGCTGCAGTAACTATTAGATTCATGAGCCGTGTCGATGAGTCATCACTTTGGAGCGTCGAAGTCGTTCGTAAGGTATTAAGTTAAAAAGAATAGCTTGTTTTGAAAGATCGATTTATATCTTGCTTTCGAACGAAAACAAACAAAACGGAAGCTTGATACGATATATAGATAAATATAGAAGGGACACGACGCGATCGATCGCGTCTCGGACGTTAGCCAATGCGAGAATTCGTTCGACAATTGGGAGAACGAATCCACGGTTGCAGCTGCACCGACCTTGAGCGTGAACCTGAAAATTAATCTATCGAGAAAAAAATGCCACAGCGACATTTACCCTGAAGCATATTGTGATCGGCCTCCTCGTCCGCGAGGCAGCGAACGTTGCCGATGGAAGAAGACAGCAGACTCATGTTTCCTTGTTAGAGACGTCGTCGTCAAGTTTCACGAGCGGCTCACGGCTCACGCCGTAACGAAATCGATCGGCGCCGGAATCGCGGAAAAGCCGCCTAGTCCGTACGCGTACGCGATTGGTCGAAGCTGCGGTTGAAGCTTGCGTTCGAACCAATCGTTACAGAGTAGTCGGTTGCTCGGTACACCGAGCGAGCCTCTACGAACGCACCTGTCGGCCAAGCATCCGGCCAACTCCTCGAAAACGCTTCACCGCCGATCACTTTCACTCGACGTAGAAAGGACGATCGCGATATCGTTCGAGCACCACCTGCCAACGGTGGAGACTTTCCGATTCTCGATTCGCCGTTTTCGCCGACAGGGAATCCCGTTTTCCAGCGGCTGGACCAGGCGGCAGTTACAATTCACGTTAAAATCGCCGCGTTTCTCGATCGCATCTTGTTAATCTTGTTGCGATCTATAAACCCATACGAGCCCCAACTACACGCACTGCCGAAATAAATCGAAAATACACACGTCTGCTGTCACTGGCACCGTTTTTTTCGGCTACCTCGAACTGGACGAGACGGAACACGAGTAAAACTTACTGCCCGGCACCGTCGCTACGTCGCGAAAGACGACGACGCATGACGCGTGCAGGGACACCGAGCACCACAGAGCCACGATCAATAAGCGTTGCCACGGCGTCTGCGCCGACAATGCGATGCTTCGACGGACGAGAGGAAAGAGACAGGGATTACGCGCATGTGTTAATGTGTCTGTGTGCTCGCGCTATCGACGCGACCAGTATCGACAATTTATAGTGCTCTTCGTTTACACCGACACACGCTTCTACCTCCATTGCTCCGTTTGCATTAATTGCTTCTTCGATTTTAACATTTATTTCCTCTCTCAATCGAAATCTAAACTTTTATTTTCGCGAATTAAAATAGCTAGAATATTTAATTACCAACTATTTGTATTTAATTATTCTGTAATTATTCTGCAATTAACTTGAAAGTAAATAAACAAATAGAAATCTATGCATTCTTTATAATTCTCTATTAATTGATATATAAATTTCTCT
Source organism: Apis mellifera (assembly GCF_003254395.2). Taxonomy (NCBI): domain Eukaryota; kingdom Metazoa; phylum Arthropoda; class Insecta; order Hymenoptera; family Apidae; genus Apis; species Apis mellifera. Next base: position 13,386,699 of record NC_037640.1, read on the forward strand.
AATTTATTTTGATAATTTATTTTGACAAATTTTGATAAGCGAATTTGATCGATTTTTTGTAAAATATACAAGTTGTCTTTAAATGTTCGATTAATTAATAGAAAATAGATCGGAAAAAATATGATCGTTTGAATAATAGAATTTTTAAATATTAACATTTTTGTCTTTTACAACATTATTGTTGTATTATCATTATATATGAAATATTATATATTTTAAGTAATAATTCGTTTTTGTAAACAATATAAAAATTTATTGATTCATAAAAAAACGAAACTTGCATTTTATTTATACATATATATATTTCTCTTTTATTAATGTATACTAATATAATATAAATTAATTAAGGTATCATTAACAGCATCATTAAATATATTATGGTTATTAAATAATCAATGCGTTAGATCGAAAGATAAAATTCGATTGCGTAAACGCTAAATGTCCACCGCAAACATACAATATTATCTTTATTGGTTACACACATATTTCACACTAAAACGTGAGTGTCCAATAATATATATTGTGACATCTTAGAAAACGAGATAAATTTATTTTAAAATATATACCACATTTGATGGTTTTCTCTCTCTCTCTCTCTCTTAAATTCTTCCTTCCTATAATAACTTAGAAGAAAAAGAAGTTAGGTGTAAAAAATTTCAGTTGCAAGACGTTTCCACCAGGTGTCATCGCACAAAGTCGTCTCTACTTTTTACAACGTAATAATATATGGAAGGAGGAAAGGAGGAAAGAAAGCCATATAAACAGAGTCTTCCTGAGAGAACGTCCCTTTTTTTTTATCTGCTTTTGAAAAAAAGAAATGAGAATCATTTTTTTTTTTTTATATTGATTGCACACGTAGTAAATAAAATTCGTAAAACAAGATTAAATTATACGTTTACTTTCAACGTTAATTTCTTCGCATTTTTTTTTATTTAATATTAGTATACGAAAAATATAAATCGAATGTTGAAATTCGATTTTTTTTTTTTCTTCGTCAAATATACGAATCTATACTCGATTTCGCGCGTTAAATGCGATCGATAGGAATGCAGGGAAGCAGCGTGAAAGTAGGTGACACGAGATCACACGAATTATCATACGTAATTTCCTTGCCCGTATATCTGATTATATCTTTCGCTTATAATCACATTAACTTTTAAATGGAGCGAAAGTACAGGACGGGAATCATTGGTATCTCTCGTCGATAACTTCTTCACGTATCATAGTTTACAAATAGAATCGAAAGGTTTTCATTCCTTCCACTCCAGCCTACTTGGCGAAGTTCCGTAAATTTTGCGTGGCCGTTCAATAAATCTTCCGCAAACGTGACTCTACGGATCATGCTTGAAGAGTTTTCTCATCTCGATCGATCGTTTGTCCCGTTTATAAAAAAAATTTTACCACAACTAATAGCGCTAAAACTATTTCCTTTTTTCTTTTTTTTTTTTTATTCGAAATAACGGATTCGACGACGAGTAAAAAATAAAAATAAAAATCAAACGATTGTATTTAAATTAATTAAATATGGCGGCGCACAGTGTGATTCGACGGAGATTAAAAAATTAAAATATTCGTCGATTATAATGGAATTTTTCAATGTAACGTTATATTATTTAAATAGAAATTAATATTATATTAATTCGTTTTCTTTTCTTGTCTTTTTTCTTAGAAATATGCCATTTTACCAAACGCGTTTCTATGTTTCGTCGAGCAAAATACATGTTTCCTAACAGTGAATTTCTAGAAACTAGGTTATTAGTAAAAAGAATCGCGTCATTAGTAAAAGAAAATCAATTTCTTTGGGCTACTTTCGTATGTGCATTTTCTATGTTGTAGGTGACCATAGATACGTTGACGTATCTATTGTATTTATGCATATTTTAATGCACGTAACTATTTAACTCAATAATAGATATACTTTTTTGTTTTCATATCAACCAAATGATTCATTTCAATTTCTTTTCTGGATCAAAAAATTGCAATAAAATATTGTAAAATAATAATATTTAATATAACCTTTTAAAACGTTCGTATAAACGCGTCTTTATGGAAAACGGTCGCGCGCGCATGCGCGTGGACATAAAGTGAAATGAACAGAAATTCGAATAGAAAAGGAAAAACGATATTCGTATAGGAATTATTACGTGTTAAATTAATAATATTTAGATATAACGTTTCGTAAACGATTTTTAAGAAAGTTGAAAAAGTGATCGAATAAGATGAAAGGTCAGCCTGAGATGAGTTTATTACGACCTCAAAGTTTAATAAGTATTAGATGATAGATCGAATCGGTTGCAGCGTGAAATCGAGGCAATTGATGCTCGTAGAAACGGAAGAGGCAATCAGTTTTGCAACTCTCCCCAGCTGTTTATCCATTTTTTTTATCATATTTTATTACACTTTACAATAAAATTATACCCTGATCAACAACGAGATATACACTTAAATGCGTAACATTTAATCAGATATGAAATATTTCAAAATCGCAATATTCATCGATAACGAATAACAAAAATATTCCTATTTAAAAAATCAATATTTCAGAAAAATATAATTCACTTATAATTCAAAAATATAATTTATTTAAAATGCTTTATTATGGAATAAGAAATTTTAAGAAAACTGTAAATGCATTTAATAATCGAAAAAAAATGTATCGAACCGAATATTTATATTTCCTTAAAGGTGGCAATAATGTCTCACCATATCTTTCGATCACTCGAATAATACACGACTGTATTATTTATACTATAATTGATCATTGATGTATCGTCAAAATGGAAAAAAAAAAATATTAAAAAGCTCACTAACTAATTTCTTTTCCAATTAAAGACAGCCTGAAGGAAATCGCAACAACACCGCATTGGATATGGTGTACTTACTTACTTGGATCAAACGTACGGATCGTATCGATTCAAGGATCGACTTAAAAGAGAGAGCAACTTCTAATGCTAGGAACGTGTAATTGAATAAATATATGAAATGCTGTGTCGATCAAATTCTTTTTTTTTTTTTTTTCTGCAATTATCGGTCGCAATCGAATACATCAATGTAACTCACACGTGTACGCCTAGAGCAATTTCGATTAAATGCTTCAAATCTGTAAAATGTGAGAAAGAATTAAAAAAATATGTGTCTAGTTTTAATAATAATAACATGAGCATTACTATTGAAAAATATATACGTATAATTATAATAATATTATATTTTAAGAAAATATATTATTATTAAAAAAATATATATCATAAATTCCCTAGATGCAAAAAGTATCTAGTGATAAATTGAATTCTTGATGATACTATGCATAGAATTATAAATGAAATAATTATATTAAATTTATTTAAACAACAATTAGAATTTCTTGTTTTTTTATTGTAAATATTTTATTGTATACTATATATGTATATATACGTGTATGTATTTGGTTAAACGTTCTACTTTTCTACTTATCTCTTATACGTTAGTGATAAATTTACCGTAGAAGCGGTGCAAATCTTCTATCATTTATAATTGGCAGGTTTTACAATTTGTAATTGACAGTGGTCTGAAATACCGAATCGCGATTGTGCTTCGTCGATGCATCATTAATGACGGCGGGAATAGTATCGTGAAACTGTTATATCGCAACTTAATCAAAATGGGCAATTGATACTTTTTAATCAACCAGTATCACCTTTTACGAATTGATATCATCGATCATAGAACACATTGTTTCGTTGAAATTGATCCTTGGCTTTCGAAAGGATTGTTCTACTTATTGTTAGAAAGGTTGTTCGATATACGAGACAGATCTTGTGCGAAAGTAATCGATTTCGAAGAAAAAATAATATTGCAATGTGTCATTCTTGTAAATATAAGTAAAAATATATACTTATTTAACGATGGAAAACTTATGAATCTCAAGAATTCATAAAATGACGAATTAATTACATCAGTAAGTTTCGTATACTATTATCTAAATAAAACATAACCTTAGAAACCTTGTTCGATATACGAGACAGATCTTGTGCAAAAGTAATCGATTTCGAAGAAAAAATAATATTGCAATGTATCGTACTTGTAAATATAACTAAAAATATATACTTATTTAACGATGGAAAACTTGTGAATCTCAAGAATTCATAAAATGATGAATTAATTACATCAGTAAGTTTCGTATACTATTATCTAAATAAAACATAACCTTAGAAACCTTGTTCGATATACGAGACAGATCTTGTGCAAAAGTAATCGATTTCGAAGAAAAAATAATATTGCAATGTATCGTACTTGTAAATATAACTAAAAATATATACTTATTTAACGATGGAAAACTTGTGAATCTCAAGAATTCATAAAATGATGAATTAATTACATCAGTAAGTTTCGTATACTATTATCTAAATAAAACATAACCTGTTAGAAAGGTTGTTCGAGATATGAGACAGATCTTGTGCAAAAGTAATCGATTTCGAAGAAAAAATAATATTGCAATGTGTCATTCTTGTAAATATAAGTAAAAATATATACTTATTTAACGATGGAAAACTTATGAATCTCAAGAATTCATAAAATGACGAATTAATTACATCAGTAAGTTTCGTATATTATTATCTAAATAAAACATAACCTGCAAATGAGGAATGGAGAAAGTCATACCGTCTTTTCTCAAATTATTTTTACAGATTTTCCACGAATAATACGCATAATATTATATATTACGTTTTATTTCATCTTTAACTAAATATATTAGTATGTCTAATTGTTGTTAATATTCTAAAATATATGCTCAATTATTGTTTACCTTATTTTACAATTCGTTTTATTAACTATAATTTTTCTTTACTATTATTTACGTGTGGACACGTTTATAAATGATATTTAAGTCAATAATGACATTTAAATCGATTATAAATCGATACGAGGAATTAATAAAACGAAAAATTTGTGTAACGTTGTTAAGAATTATTCGTCTATTATTACATCACAAGGAAATAATATATGGACACATTTGTATTTACTCAAAACAAATTAATTTGTTTGATAAAATATTATAACGATTATATTTAAAAATATTTTGATTTATTTGCATAATACATGTCACATTTCGATATTCTATTATTTATCGCTAACGTTCTTGTTGAAACTGAATTTTCGAAAATGAAAATTAGGTTAGGTTATACAATTTAATTAAAATATCGCTTAAAGTTGAATTCTAACTTAATAAATAATTTTTCAAAATATCAGTTTGTAGTAAATAAGAAATCGATAATAATCACAAAAGAATAACTATAATTTTTAGTGCATAAAAATTACCTGTCGCGTTGATAAGGAATTTTTTCGTAGCATGAAAAATTTATACACTGTTCTCTAAAGCATGGTCGAAATAATTCAAGATATTACAAATTGTTATTTATAATTCAAATATAAAAATTTAGATATCTCAATTTCTTTTTTCACAAAAAAGCTAAGTGCAAATATTTTTAATATATTATTTTTAATTAAAGTTAAATTTTTTTTATAAGCTGTATTTTAAAACTTGACTATCATTGAGAAAAAATTACTTCAAAAAAGAAAATTTAATCTTCTTAAAAGATGGGAAAAGAATTTTTTAAATTAAAAATTTGTCAGTAGAAATCAGGATTGTAAATAAATTGAATGATTATGAATATATATATAGATCAATCTCAATATTTCATTTATCGATCGATCAAATTTTATTAAAGAATAGGTTAATGTTAGTTATGCACATATACGCATGCGCAAACATAGCGTAAACACACGAAATTTCACTGGTTACACGATCGATAATTCGCGCATCCGCGAATTTTCTTCAAATGGTTTTTATTATATACATATGTAAATATATTCCAACAACGAATTGTTGTCTCTTAATTAATCTTTTTTTTTTAACGATTTTTAAATTAAATTAATTATTATTGAAATATTTATATGTAATAAAAAATTGCTTTTATAACCGTTTCAAATAAATCGATAGGATTTTAAAATAAAAAAATTGTATAAAACTATTGTTTTCTTTTTTTTATTAATAAAACAAATTAAACAAATATCATTTAGTCATAAACTTTCACTCACTCGCGTGAAAATTTTCTTGACAGGACAATTTTGTTAATCGAAAACTTGCGGGGAGGAAAAAAACTGTGCTCTTTACCGCGGGAAGCGGTATCTCATCGCTTTCTCGTATAATGTTGCATAGAATTGCGAATTGCTGATGCGAGAAAGTATTCGCATAACTAATACACCTTATTTTGTTACATAATCACGCGTTAGACAGCAACATAAAATACAAAATACCTCTGTGAACTCTGCGTATTGAACATAGTTCAAGTTTCATTACTTCATCGAAATTAAATATTATTGCGTCATGTTATGATTTAATATTATTTCAACTAAAAGATTCATAACAACTCTTGCATGTTATTGAAAAATTAACTTAATTATATTTATTCTTTTCGTTATTCTGCTTCGTTTAATTTCTTTCACTTCGATATATTAATTATAACGTACAAGATAAATAGGAAGATAAATATCGATTATTAATCTCTTTCTGTTGCAGTTATATAGCATTAAAAGAATTATCAAACAATATTTATATAATTTTTATATCATTTAATTCTTACCTATTTTCGTATGTATATAAAATTATATATCTTTAATTTAATTAAAATAACAAAACAAAATATTTAAAATTATAAATTAATAATTTTTCAAAATGCACAATTCGTTTATACGTTGAACTTATAGGTTAGGTATTCGTATATTAATTAATCAAGATTCAATATACCAAGTTTTATGATTGGATAAATCTGTAATCATTCTTCTTAATAGAATAATAAAATTAATAAATTTTCAAAAATATTAATACATCAATTTTTTTTTTATCACTCGTGTAATCAAACATATATATTTTCTTATTGTTTTTTTTAAATATGAATTTATTTATACTTACGTTATATGTTTTCTGAATATCATTGAGAAAAAATAATATTAAAATAATATTTAAATATTTGTGACATTTTTATTTATAATGCACTTCTGCTGAATTATTATTTATATTAAAATTACGGATTAAAAAAAACAGATATTACGAAATAATTCATGATATACATTTACACAATGAATTTAAATTTAATCGAAAACTTATCATAATTCCATTGATAATAATCGTGGAACGTTATATTAGATTAGAAATGTAATACAAGATTGTATAACTACCGCTACTTAGCCAATTAATTGCAGATTATAGAAAATATCTAACCGCGAATATTTATCTACAGATAAGTATTTCATGATTTTATTATACATTGATATCTCCCATAAATTGCGTAGAAAAATTTTATGCGAGAATTAATGAGTAATCAATAGAGTAATATTCGTATATTATTTTTACACTACTAATCGAAATAATATAAAATCATTTATTGAAATTTTTGTTTGTAGAAAAAACTATTTATATGAAATATCTATCTTTTACGATATATATATCTTTTACGATAATTTATGAAATAAATTAAAAATTTTTAAGATAACTTTCACTTTCTTTTTTTCTTAAATTTGTGATCATATAAATCGTGCAAAGATAAATATAACAACATCTTATTATTCAAACTTTAAATTAGATCAAAGAAAAGGATTTCTATGTAAAAAAATATATTCAATTGGAAATGTAAAAATATTTGAACATTTTGACAATGTTAATCATGACGAATAACATCGATAATAATAATTACACTATATCATAAATAATAATTATCATATTATTATTTATATTATTTTGTAATAACTTTATTAATAATGAAATAAATTTTGCCAGTCAAGGTCAAATTGAAAAATTTTGTAAATATTTTGGGAACGATTTCTTTTTTGTTATTTACTTTAAAGTTATTCGAGATTATATATTTTTAATTCGAAATTAATAATCATGATAAATTTAAAAAAAAAAAAGTAAAGACTTACCGGAAGGTGTCCAACAATCAGTACAATCCTGACATAATGTCAACCAATCATCCTTTAAGTCTTTAAAACTCGCCATAATGATCGGCAGGACCTATTCCTTCGCTGGCGGTTATTTTGATATTTAGATCCACAATAAGAATATAGATTCACCTTGTCACAACAATATTTTTTTTTATGTTTTCTTTATCACAGTAAAAACACAATCACATTTCCCGCGTAACGTTGGGTGGGACACATGATCAACGTGGAACTTCGCATAATATATGCATTCTTGAGAGAAGATGAGAACCGAAGTCAGAACACACACGAATACTCAAAGCATTCAACGATTACCTTACGACACCCAGTTCTGGTTTGCCGTTCGTTCCACCCGGTGTTCTCTCTATCCTTGTCTTATCTTTTGCTACCACGACCATATCTCTCGCTCTCCCATGCGTCTCACATGTGTATAGCTATCTTTCTTCCTCTAAGTTTCTTACACGTCCCTTTTCACTTCAGTTACCACGTCTTTCGCACTGTTTATTTTTACGATCAGTTCACTACCAGGTCGTCTGTCATCTATCATATTTGTAACTTGTCTCCGTATATAGACGTAAACTTACGATGGCATACTTGTTTTTGATTACACTCTTATTTAGCAACATATTTTTACTATATATTTCTATTATAAATATCCATTCAATTCTTGATTAACGGATATTGTTGCAATATTGTCAATATCAATTAAACTATTTCTTTTTTGATGATTAATAATACAAAAGATTTTTTAAAAGAAATTGTAAATATGTTAATTACGCTTTAAAAAAGTTATCCACATAATAATATAAAATTTTTCTAATCACATTACTTAGATAAATATAGCCAGTTTTTATTTTTAATATTAAAAATAGAGAAATATAAATATATATATATATATATATTTTATAGTTTTTAAAATATTTTTTGTTACATTAGAGAAAATTAGAAAATTAATTTGTAAGTAAAGTTAATACTAATGCATATTATAATAATTATTATTTCATTATTATTTCAATGATATAAGAATACATTAATATATATAAATAAAACGTGTATAACTTTTATAAAAGCAAATATATATAGTTAAAATTTACTTAATTAATGATATATTATACTTTACATTATGTACAATTTTATCATGTCTTTTTCACTTTTAAAAATCCAGCTGTATTTGAAAAATATTTAGCATTAGCTTCATTTACTTTCTTTTCTGCTGCTTGTGGATTTACAATTTCTAAGCCCTATAAGATAAGAAAAGAGAAAATAAGAACATAAATATGTATTTCATTTAATATGAAAAATTATTTTATTAATTAATTGCGGAAATTTATTATATTATAATTAATTTTTGTTACCTGTAATGGAGTAAATGCAACACTTGATGCTGTACCGGAAACTTGTTTCTTAACTGTTGTACTACCACCCCATTGTTGTTGTTTTTGCAAATTTTTTTGAAGTGTTTTTGATATTCGTACTTTTGTTTTTTCATCAATTTGTGGTAATCGGATACGACCAGTTCCTGCTTTGCCAATTGTTCCTCGTGAATAACCAAGATCTTCTTGATAGGCATCATTTTCAATCTATAAAATCAATAGAATCTCGATAAATATCATATATATAAACATAAAATGCGATTGATAAAAAAATTAAAGTGCTTACATCGGCAAAATTCATTCTATTTGCATGTTTTCTAAATTCAGTAATAGCATAACGTTCTTTCATTTTTCTTACACGTTTACCACCACGTTTCTTACGTCCGGGATCGATAGGTTTTGGTAAAGGTTTCACAAATTTTACAGGAGGTGGTTCTTGAAGCTTATCAAGTTTTTTCTCAATCTCTTCGCGGAACATTTGACCGATATGGCCGTCTGTACTTTCATGACACGCATCAACTCGAGCAGCTAGCATACTTTTCGCTGCTACAAGTCTTGCCGCCTTTCTTCGTAAATCCTAAAAAAATAAATACAATAAAAAATATCTGGAAAACGAATGTTTAATAAATAGTTTATTATTATCTTTAATATCGATTTACTGGTGGTGTTTCTTGTACGATGTCAGAATAGTATATAAATCCAGTATGAGGAAGAGTTGCTACTTGAGAAAATCCAGATAATGTGGTTTTTTGAGATCCCAAAACTAGAACATTGCAAGCTGGCATTTTTGAAAGTTTCGTTAATCCTCCTGCAACACCTAAAATAAAAGATAATATATTAATACAAATTTAATGCAATTTTTCACTATTGAAAAAAGTATATTTATTCAATAATATAATACCCATAATTTTTGCTGCTGTAGATGCACCCACTATTATTGAAAGATTTGGTGCAATAAATGCCATTCTACTTTCGACATATTCAAATATTTTTAATTTGCAATTATTCAATTCTACTGCCATATCACAAGCTTCACAAATAGCCTCTTTTTCTTCTTCTGTTAATAATTGTCTAAAATAAAATAATTTTGTAATTTAAATCATTGAAAACTTTCATTCAATTACATATATCTTTAAATTTATCACACTCCTATAATATAAATCTTACCCTTGTGTTGTTGAAGCAGTAACTGAAACAACCATAATTGTTGCTTGAGTAAGAAATTGTTGTAATGTTTCATTATTCTTTGCTCTATCTAAATCATTTCCCAGTTCTCTAACTGTCATTACATATTCCAATGGACCAACAACTAAAGATTCCAATTCTGGAAATCTTTTAGAATACTTATCTCTTGTAAATCGATGTATAGTAGCTAAAAAATATAAATTATATATATATTATATTAAATAATCATTAAGAAATTGCTTTTATTATACCTATTTCATCGTCAATATCTACAGCCATATTATTAGCTTCAACAATAAGTTGATATTCTGGATCGGACTCAACAGGTCCAATGATATCTGCCGATTTTCTAGGAATTTTGCTGTACTTTTCTATTTGAGACATTACTTTTTGTAATTGAATAGAATCACGAAGTTTTGCCAATTCTCTTACAGACGCTACTTTTATTTCTGCAAATAAATTAAAAAATAATAAAATAAAATAAAATAATAAAATATTTAACTATTTTTATTATTATAGTATAATATATATATATATATTATTATATATTATACTATTATTATTAATTAACTATATTATTATATTATTATAGAAAATAATAAATAACTATATTATTGTAAAATATATTGTATAATATTATTGAAAGAGGTTAACCTTCTTCGATAGTTTTAGAAACAGAAGTCGGAATAAAATCCGGTTCTGGTTCTTCTGCAATACGATCGCTATCATTTTCTTCAAGATCTGCTAATAATTCATCTGCTAATGACATATTTGTTTCATAAACATTTACTTAAAGTTTAAAATAAATATATTTTTTTATATGTTCTGTTTAATAACTTTGATTATTTACTATTACGCCATCTACATATGACAACAGTTTGAATATATTTGCAGAATATATATATATATATATATTTGATGCGTTTTCAAATTATAGACAAGAAGTCAAGATACAGTGTCTCGCATATATTGTAAAGTCGAAAATGATACTTATATTTTTTAAAGATTAAAAGAAGGTTAAAAATATATTTAATTAGAATTCCATATTTTAGTTATAATCATATGAGCAATTAGAAAAGTGGGAGAAGAATGGGAATAGGATAAAAATTATTAGTGCCATTTTAGATGTCATCAAAGAAATTTTCAAAATTTTCAAAAAATGAAACTGATTTACTATTTTTATTCTATATCTATTCTTTTTCCAGGATAAAGATAGAATAAAAAAATTTTAATCCGCACTCCAGAATATTGCAAATGAAATATATAAAGAAAAGACAAAAATAGTAAGAAAATAGAATAAGAATTGATTACCAACGCCATCTTTTGAGACATTTTTCGTAGCAAAGACATCTTAAAAAGCAATAGAGTAAGAATTCAAGATCAATATCATCTTTTGAATGTTTTGAAAAAGATATTTTTGTTGGAAAAATTAATTCTAATTCTATTTCTATCTTTGTTCTATTATTTTAAATCTTTTTTATGTATTTCATTTACGGTATTTTGAAGATGGCGCTGATTTCAATATTTTTATTTTATCTTCATTCTTTTCCATTTGTTTTTCTTATCTATATTTATTCTACAAAATTTATTTTCTTAAAAAATTTTAATATCCGATTAACAATCGAAAAGATTAAAGATAAAAAAATAAAAATAATAAATAAATACTTGCAATTTCCATATAGTTTTAATTGATTTTAATCATAATTTTTAATTCATTGATAATTCATATATATATGAATTTATTATTCTTAGTGGTTAAAAGATGAATATAATATGAATATAATTTAAAATTTGTTGACTTTATTAATTTTGTGATTTTAAATTAAATATAATTTTTATATTTACTAAGTCGTAAAGGGCATACCAAATACTCTGATTTTTCGCACGATCGGTATTTCAGAACATAGGACACAAAGTCTCGTTAAATATTAAATCTATTCTATACCTTATCTATGCTCAAACATAAATTGCTGGGATTGGTTAGTAGTTTATCGATATTTATCGTATTCATCAATCTACCACCTATTATCATTTCTATTATATTATTGAGAAACCGGCTTATAGTAATCGAAGATAAAACTTAGTAATACAAGGTAAAAAGATTTGTCAACTGACAATAGTAAGGACAAATGAAAAAATGAGTACTTTCTTGCCCATCACATAACCAAAACTGTGTAATCCTTGACGCACGATGTTCAAGAGGAATCGTCATCGTAGTGCATTACAGTATCGACAAGAATAAAGAAAAAAAGAAAAGCCTTCCGACGAATGACAGCGCGCAAAACCGATCACGCGGTCGAACCGGGAGGTGTGCTTTCGGTCGGTGTCAGAAACCGTGTGTGTACCGTATATATGTATGTGTGAGGCAGTATCTCTCTCTCACAACAAATATGTCGTGGTGGGGAGTACATTTTCCCGTTCGCTGTTTCGCATATTTCTTCCCCCGCATTATTATTATGTAGTTTGGCATAGGTGAACCCTTGCACATTTGTCTTGATATTAAAGAATACAAGTGTGTGTATATGGTGATATAATTATTAATAAAAAAAGAAAGTTTATATGAAAGGTGACAAGGGTCGCCTCGTAGTCAAGAATAAAGCGCGATGAGAATGATACGCCAGTTAGCTCTTTTACTCGGTAATTAGAACGATTATTTAATCATGTTCAATCCGCAAGGAACCAGAGACGATCGTAGGCAGCCAGCGGCGTGAGTCTCGCGATTAACGGTAGGTGTGGAGTATCGTGTGGAGTTGAACAACGAGGTGTATTGACGTTGATTTGGTGGTTGCGTTCCCCGGCTACGCCTAGGTGAAAAATGCGGTTCTGAATCGCGACGTGCGCCGATCCCGTGCAATTACGAACAGGTTGTTCACGGGTGGCTCGTTTAATACGCACATTACATTACGATACTTCTTCCCGAATACAGACTCGTGTACGGGTCTGCGTCTTGCGTGTGTATGTGTGGTGTTTGGACAATCAAGGATATATTCCTTCGGAAGGACAGCCTGACACGGAAGAAACGCCGGAAGGAAGGAAGAGGAGGGTAGCAGGGTAGCAAGATGGCGGGATCCTTAACGTGGTCGTGTACTTGTTGCCTACGGTTCAAGTTCAGCCCCGAGGAGATTGAGCAGCGTTACAAAAGTCAAGAAATCGATCGAATGCTGGAGAAGGATCGTCAAACTTTTCGACGACAAGTTAAGCTGCTACTCCTCGGGGCAGGCGAGAGCGGAAAATCAACATTCCTCAAACAGATGCGAATTATTCACGGAATTAAATTCGAGGTAAGACATTCTTGATTTCGATACAAGACAATTTCGTTTCCAGGTTCATTTTTCCTAAAATGTCAGATTGTATATTTTCATTCGTTTCTTTAACCTTTTTGCATTGGATCATGTATAATTTATTTATAAAAAAAACAAAATTTCTAAGTTTCTTTCAATGTTATTATAGTTATTTAAATATCTATAATTATTAAATATTACTTGTTAAAATATATAATTTAGATATAGAATATGAGAAATTAAATTTAAAATAAAAATAAATATTATTTATATTTTCCTTTAAAATCTATTTATTGACTGTGAAGATTTAGTTACTTTGTATTATTCATGTTTTCATTAATAAAGACATCTAATAATATTCCTGTTTATTTATTTATATTATTCAATAATTATAAATTTATTTACAGATATTATTAAAATATAATTTATTAAATTTAATAATGAAAATAATTTGAAAGAAATATTTATTAAGACTATTAAGTTTCATATCATTTTGTTTATTTTATTATTTATAACAATTGTAATCATTGAATCTAATTATTATTATAGTGTATGAAATGAAAATAATTATTTATAAAAGATAGGTTTGAAATATAATCTTTTTTAGATTATTTTTCATGCTTTTGAATGAATAATAAATACAAACAAAAAATTTATTTAAATTTAATATTTATTATAATCATTTGTTTCAGCCTGAATTAATTAAGGAATATCAACATGTAATTTATCAAAATATAATTAAAGGAATGAAGGTATTAGTAGATGCTCGTGATAAATTAAATATTCCTTGGGAAAATGCTAAAAATTATGATATTGGTTATCAATTATTGAAATTTGAAAATACTATGGTATTGGATGCTAGATTATTTCTCCATTATGTACCAGCTTTACAAAGTTTGTGGAAAGATGCATCAATCAAGAAAGCTTTTGATAGGAGAAGAGAATTTCAATTAGTAAGATATATTTTTCTAATCAATATGTTTTTATGTCATGATAATAGTTATTTTAATATTTATTACGATATGTAATAATAAAATATATAAATTTAAATTCATTAAATAAAAAATGATGAAATTATAAAAAATTTACTTTTATATTTTATTATATTATTTATTATTATAAAGAGAATCTTTTTTTTACAGAGTGATTCAGTTCAATATTTCTTGGATAATCTTGACAGAATTGCAAGAGTGGTAATATTATTTAATCTTATTATTTAACTTTTTTTTTAAATTTATTAAATTATTATTTTATAATGATAGTTTATTTATTATAAATATTGATAATTTTTTGTAGGATTATGTACCTACCCATCAAGATATTTTACATTGTAGAAAAGCTACTAAAGGAATTTCAGAATTTGTCATACAAATTAATAATATTCCATTTCTGTTTGTTGATGTTGGAGGACAACGATCTCAAAGACAGAAGTGGTATCAATGTTTTGATTGTGTAACTTCTATACTTTTCCTTGTTTCATCATCTGAATTTGATCAAGTGTTGTTAGAAGATAGGTATGTTTAATTGAAATATATAATTTATTAGAGAATGAGAATGATAAGAAAATCAAATCATTATATAATATATATTTATTAATGTTATAGAAGAACTAATCGACTGGAAGAATCAAGAAATATATTTGATACAATAGTAAACAATATGATATTTTGTGGAGTATCTATCATTTTATTTTTAAATAAAACTGATTTGTTAGACAAAAAAGTAAGATCACCTGATACAAATGTTCGTTGGTACTTTCCACAATTCACAGGAGATTCACATTCCATGAAGGATGTGCAGAATTTTATACTTGAAATGTTTATATCAGTTAAAAGGGATCCAAGAAAACCACTTTTTCACCACTTTACCACTGCTGTAGATACAGAAAACATAAAAGTTGTATTTAATGCTGTTAAAGACACAATTTTACATAGAAATTTGGAATCATTAATGCTCCAATAATGATAAATGTATATAAAAAAAGTGAAATGACTTTTGATTCAAAGATATACATTCAACATTTAGTGTTTGATACATAGTGAAGTGAAATTGTAATCAAAGAAGTATTAAAGTGTCGATTACGAAAGAATATTCTGGTAAGACAAGTAAGACAATATATACTATATATATATATTGTATTAATGTAAATCTTATAGTTATCTCCGTTTATAACGGCAAATTAAACAGTTTCGTATAGTTTCGTAATAGTTTTATACAACAGGAAAAGTAAAAACTGCCTAATGAAAACATGTATCGAAAATTTTTTAATGTTCTATACATTATATATATATATATATATACATATACATATACATATAAATATTGATAATATATTTCCATCTTTTTGATGAATATTAAATTACTAAAGGGTTGTAAGAAGACTATTATATACAATTTATTGTACATAGTATCTTGTATTCTATACATTGTCGATAATAATGGTTTTACATGTTTGTATAAAAAAAGATCAGTTTGCTAATAGTTTAGCTAAGATTTTTCTATTTTGTACAGATATTTAATCCAGTGCTTCTTTTTTATATTAAATCATATAATACTAATACTGGTTAAATAACCAGTATTTATAAACATAAAAATAATTTATTATATACTTAGGATTAATTATTAATTAATTATTAATTAATCTATCTTTGAAAATATATCTTTGTTAACACTGAACATTAATAACAAGAAAACCAAATACTAGATCCAAGCCATATAAACCAAATGAAACTAACCAGTTTGTGTTCAAATTACTGTTTGCAAAATTTGTTAATATTTTTATATATTTTTTTTTCTTAATTTGATTAAAAAATTATATACAGTATTCTAACATTTCAATAATTTTTTGTACTTTTATATTTTTGATTTTTTATCTTGTATTTTCTGAAATTAAAGTTTTGTTCTGTTATCATAAATTGAGGGAAAAAAACAAAGAGCAATCATATAAATTAATATAGTTCTATTCGTTCATTACATTTTTGTATAAATTTTTCAATTTGTATTGTAAACTTTCAGTATTTTCTATAATAAATTGTGTACAAATTTTACACAAAAAAATCATAATAATTGATGTTTTAGTTCTCGTTGAATAACTAAGCAATATTTTGTTCTCTTCTTCTTTGGTTCTAATAATGATGATAATCAATATTTTCTTTTCAAGAAAAAATTATTCTAATCAGTATTATTTTTCATGTATAAAGATTGAAATAAAATTGATTTTTTAATTGGATGACAAATTTCAAGAATTATGTTTAATAAGTTTATAAACATATGGCTTAATACCATATCATTTTTTTTTTTTTTTTGTAAAAAACAAATACTTGTTTCTATATATTTTATAAATTATGTGACATTGTATTAGCATTATTTAAAATAATTAGAAAAAAATAATTAAACCAAAAATGAAGATAAACAATTGATTAAAATGTTTCTTTATAAAAATTAGGTAATTAAAATATTTCTAATAATAGAGAATAACTTTTTCAATTGGAAAAATAATTACAAGCAGTACTATAACCAAGGATTTTATGTAATAATTATTATAGTGAAACCAAAGAGTTTTAAAACTAATTAATGTCTATATAATTTATTTCCACTAGTTTAATAACATCTAACTTTATATATCCATTTTTAAAAACATACATATATATATGTATACAATTATTTCATATTTTTCTTTTATTACATAAAATCTTTGTTTTGATCATGTTTTATAAAAAAAAAAAAAACTGGAAGTTCAAGATATTAAGAAGATTACATTATGAATCATTTATTTCTGAAATTAATGAAATCGAAATTAATATTTTGTTATGTTTGTATATATATAAAAAAAAAAAAAAGAAAGAATTTAAATATAATATAGCAATATAAATTATTAAGAAATGAAATTATTGTACAATTTGTATTATGCGAAGTTAATGTAAAATTTGATTGGTATATTTTCGTAACTGACAATTTTACATTCCTATAAAGATAATCAGGTTTTTTTAATTAATATTAGAGTATTTTTAAATTATATTACATTTTTATAATATAGAAATATAATTATCGCTCGATTACAAAAGAGCATTGTTTTAACAAATTTAAAATATGGTTTTATACAGTTTAAATGTCTGTATGTAGAACTTATCGATTGATATTCATTGAGAGCAATTATTTATAGAAATATTTTATAGAAGAATATACTCTTGATACTTCATCAATTAAAAATTTATCTGTGAATCTGTATAATTATAATATATAAAATTTTATAGAAAATTTTCATGATACTTGAACTTCTCACAATATATACAATGATATACATTTAATTAAATAATAAAAACTTCGATATATTTCTTTATAAATTTATTTGAAATATAAAAAAAATATTAATGACAAATTTTGTATTTTACATCAATTATTTTGCATTTATGTATCATGCAAGTTTTCTTCTAAAT
This sequence comes from Apis mellifera, assembly GCF_003254395.2. Taxonomy (NCBI): domain Eukaryota; kingdom Metazoa; phylum Arthropoda; class Insecta; order Hymenoptera; family Apidae; genus Apis; species Apis mellifera. Next base: position 13,404,948 of record NC_037640.1, read on the forward strand.
TGTTGTATAGTAATAAAAAAAAAAATGACAAAATACCGCGAATTATACATGTGACATGTTTAATAAAACATAATGCGGACTGAGAAAAATATAATAATTAACTTTGTGATAGAATTTCTTATGAACTAAATAGAAAATGATTTTTATAATATTAGAAATGCAGAGATATTATTTTAATCTATTCAAATGAATTAATTTTATATATTTCAATTTATATGAAAAAAATGAAATTTACATTTTCTATAATTTTTATATTGTTAATGATAATACAATAATGTTTTACACATGCGCGCGTGTATAGAACAATCTATTATGATTTGTAATTATACTTACATTAGGTACTTTTATATGCATACCTACATTCTCAAATCATGAAAATGCATTGGTATAATAAATAATAATTACAACGACAAGAAATTATACATAGCTTTGTGTGTAGTTTATTATATCTTTATGAAATTATTTGTTTACATATTTATCTTCTTAATTAAATTATTCATAATATTATTCATAATAATACACAAAAATATTTGCAATCTAATGGAAATTATTAAAATGTTCATTATTAGAAATTATGTTCAAAAAAAAAAAATTAGTTAATAGCATTTAATCGCATTTTCAACTATGATAATTTATAAAGAAATGGTATGCATAAATTCTCATTTTAGATAAAAAATTTATTTGAATAAAAATTGCAGATGTATATCATAAATGTTGATTAAAGTAAACAATTTTTAATAAATTGATAAAAACAAATATATATGTTGCAAAATATTTGCCGAGGATATTTAAATACTTTATATACGAAGCGCAATATTTCTGAAAAATTAAAATCTTATTTTTACTTTATAATGAACGACAATGGAACTGTTTTATTGTTATTGATAATTACTTGTATATTAAAATTTTATTTGTATTTTTTGTACATGATCTAAAGAATGTAGATATATTGTGCCTTTTGTATATTGTATATTTGTATATAAACATATTTTACATAAAATATTGTAATAATGTAGTCTATTAATATAAACAATAAATAAAACTTCAGAGAATGTTTATTTTATTTAATGAATTTTTCACACTTCGTTATTATTTCTTTTGACATTGTTTAAATTATTTTAATATTTTAGTATTAATAAAATTATAATGTTTTTTACAAATAAAAATTTTATGTAGTATTAATTAAGCAAAATGGCACATAAATATGAAAAAAAATTATATCTATATATACATATATGCGTATTTATATAATACATTGGTATATTTATTTGTAATATAAATTTTATACAAAGTAAAGCACAATGCACATACCTATTTCATATAACTTATTTAATAAAATGCACAGTATTTACATTTTTGCAAAAAAATATATAAGATAAATTTTTCTTATTGCAAATGTTTGAAATTTTCTTTGCAGTTTAGCATAATAAATGATACATTATGATATTTATAACACATAAATGTTACACTTATTTAAACATCACATTGGAAATTTACTTATTAATTATACTTCTTTATAATTATTAGATTTAAATTACATTTCTTTGTAACTATTAGCATACTTCATATATTACAGTAATATTTACATATATTTTTCATTGATAATGTATAATATCAAAAACGTACAAAAGTGAAAATATAATTATATATTTTTCAAAAAACTTGAGATATGTAATCACCCAAACGAAGGGGCATAGAAAATTTCTATATAATTTTTACCAAAATTTTGTATCAAATACATCGAAATATCAATTCGAAAAATAAATTACATAACTAGTTAGTTTTATATCTATTTTGCTTTTGTATTGCATGGCAATAATATAAAGTGAAAAATCGCTTCTACAGTCGAATCAACTATAACGCATTATTAAATATAATTTCATTCGTAGTTAAGAATTTACATTAATATTAACATATAATGATCATAGTAGATTTTCAATATTTTAATTTTTAAAAATTTTAATTGAATTAATAAATATATTTTATATATATATATTTTTTATTAATTAAATGTTCAATTTATATTTTTAATTATTCTTATGTTATTTAATTGTTTTTTTTTTTATATATCATTATATGAAATTATAAATGCGTTATAGTAAAAACGATTGTATTAAACGATACTAAGTATTTATTTGTAATATTGAGCGCATTTTGGGATTTTGGCGGAATGTGACAAGTTGTTTTACTTGTAGATATTATGCATAATAGAATAAAATATTTTCTCAGAATATATATATAAATATATATAAACCATTATTGTGCGCGCTTGCTACTTATGTTTTTAATGATCAAAGAATTGACCTTCAGACTTTAAGAAAAATATATTGTAATATTTATATTCTGGAATTTAAAAAATTTCTAAATGTATTATTTTTCATAATTATCTCAAAATAGTCGTTATTCTTGGAAACTTAATTAAAATTTTTTGGATCTTTTCATCCATGGAATGTTATAGTTTAATTGGAAACTATACCTTGCCAAAAATCTTAAAAAATATTCAAAAGTATACTTAAATTTTTTTATATATAAATTTATATTGACATTATTACTATCATTGAATCTATATCATTTTTTTCTTTTATCTTCTTATTTTCTTAAAAACTCTTTCAAATAAACAGCTAACATATATGAATTAAATTGGAATTATAAATATTTCAAATGCACATAACAATCAACAATAATTAATTAAATGGAAACAATTTTTCTTTTTAATTAGTTAGAAATAGTATTTATAAAAAAACAATGAAAAAATAATCATACAATTTGTGCACACAAACGCATTTCTTAATTTACTATAATATTTTTTAATAAACGTATCTCATAGTTACGTTTACTAAATTTGTACAACACAAAGAATACGTATTCAACAAACAGAAGAATATTAATGCATTACTACTGTTTGTTAATAGTGTGAAAACAATTGATATTTTAAATTTAATTTGGTTTAGATCTTGATATTATTATATCTTGAATTTATAGCACCGTATAAATGACTTATATGTAAAAATTTAATCCAATTTTCAATATTTGTTTTAAATTATCATATCTATATTTCTATCGTGCTACAGTAATATCCTGTTAATATCAATTTGCCATATCTTCTAATTGTTCCTAGAAAGAAAAAAATTTTATAAATATATATTCAAGGCAAACAAAAATATCGCTACTTAAAACGAACAGAAGATAGATCATCATTTCACTAAAAAAATCAGTAAGAGATTTTGTAATTTTTTTTTTTTTAATATTAACAGGATATTATTGTGTATCTATTATTTATAAATTTGGCTCAATACACGACTCTTTCATTTTTAATAATTTACAGTAATTTATCATCACATGAAATTTCCAATTTTTGAATATGAATTATCTTAAATAATTTTTTAAACATTGTGATATATGAACGTTTTTTCGACGTTCAAGTCACATTGTGTTTTAACTTTAATGTATAAAGTTATAGATATTGAATTAGTAAACAAAAAATATGTTTCTTTCTGAAAGAGTTTTACGTGAGAATATTGCGTACATTAACGCGAAAAATGCAGTAAAATTTATTCCTTTAAAAAAAAAATAAATAAATAAACAAAACTGCTTTTCCTTTAAAATAAAAAACACTGAATAGAAACATAATTTAGAGTTCTAGTTCTTCGGCAGTGCGAGAGAGTCTATGATTATCAATACGTCTGCGTTGGCTGCGTCTAACTGCATCTGCTCGTCGGTATGGTTCCGATCTAAGCCCAAGAAGAATATCTTCTAGAGCACCATTATAAACTTCATCCTGCTGCAGCAATTTCTTCTCTTGAACCAGTCTTGTTTTATTTTTCAATTCATTTATCACAGCATCCTATATCAAATTAGCAATTATTCATTAGGTTTTGTCAATCAATAATATATTCCATTAAAAGAAAAAAGATGAATTGTCTTATGTATAAAACATTTATATATTATATATTAAGTCTCCTTTTTCTGCAATTGTCCAATGTTTTTATTACGTCTTAAATAATTTTATATCTAAAAATCTTTGTTCAATAATCATATTTCAAAAAATATATTAATATTTATTTAATTTAAAATTTATTCTTATATTATATGATATGTTATGTTGTATAATCTTTTCAGTAATGTAATTTTATATATTCAATATTATAAATTATTATTTATAATATTTCTTTAAAATATCTGTATTTTAATAATGTAAACACATATATATATATAATTTAAAATATATAATTTAAAAACATATTTTTTACATATATAATTTTTTATGTAAAAAATTTTATAATTAAATATTTTTTATTAAATTTAAGTCTGTAATAGAGTATAAAATAGATTAGATTATATATTTTTAAAAAAATATATAATTCTTATGAAAATTCTAAATTGCTGAAATGAAAAATCTTTCAAATTAATAAACATTTAATAATTAAATTTATAATTATGGATATTTAAATTTCTTCTAGAAATATTAAATCTAATTTAATATTTTGTTACATCATTAATTTGTATATATTTAATCCAAAATTCTTAGCAGTAGCATAGGAAAGTGATAACAGAGGATTTCTCTCTCAAGCAACATCAATGCAAGCTAGAATACATGCCAATACATTTTTTAATTTCTTGTTAATGATATGAATCAAGTAAACGTAAACCACGAGATTTGAAAGACAGTTCTTTAACAATATAAAAAGATATAAAAAGATAAGAGTTAATTATAATTTTACATTGTTTTATATAAAATTTGTATCTAATAATCTAAATAATATTAGTAATTTAAATAAAATAATGATAAAAAAATAGAAATTAAATTAAATATAACTTTTAATAGATAAAAAGGAAAATTTAAAATAAATTAGATAAAAAGATTTTGAATATTTAATTAAAAAATATAAAAAACTGTTCTCAAAAACGTGGTTTTATGATATTTCAATATGTGTATCTCAAATGCTAACAAAAGCTAAACTTACATGTGTGTTGTTTAATAATAAGCATAGTGTATGGGCAAATGCGATAGATTAAAGTATGTCATTAGAAGGAAGTGAGTAAGGAGAGACTTACATGTTGTGAATTGTTTCTATATTGTTACGTTCTGAGCTCCAGTTCATTAAGATGCCGATGTAACAGACTCTTGTTTGTGTTACAGCAAAATTTCGGTGACTTTAAATCCAAATAAATATGTAACAAATAAGAAAAATAGACTTTTGTGAGATACCTTAATAGATATCATGTCTGTTCTTAAAACGGAAAAATATGCTAAAAGAGCACTTTTGAAATAATTAAAATTATTATGCTCATCTGATAATCCCTGAAAAATATCATGCTATTTCACAACATGCAGCAAAAAAAAATGCCTTGTAAATTTATTTTCGCACGAGCATTGTAATTTACAAAAATTTTCAAAAAATAATCTTTTTTTCTTAATTGATACATATATAAAGAATAAAGTTAAACAGTATCTCCATATAAAATTTATTTTGAAATTTTATTGTTTGTTTGACTATTGACTTGGAATATTAGTTTGAAAGTTCGAATTATAAGACAAATGGGCATTGAGAAGTATTGTATTGTGATATAGTGGGTGATTTTAGATTAAATTGTATTGGATTAAATGAAAGAAATGAAATTTTAAATACATACAAAGTGTCATAAGTAAGTTTTTTTTAGAATATGAATAATCATGCCTATTTGTTATGAATAATACAAAGAATAATATAAAGAAGCAATTAGAAAGCGTAAGCGTATTAAAAATCATATAAAATTAATTTTTTACATTGCAGACATATTCCGTTTGAATAAGAAGCTTTTAATAAAAAAAAAACAAATATAAAAAAAGACTTTTAATAACATCTCAAGTTTTAACATTATATAGAATTTGAAAAGAAAATATTTATTTGTAAATAAGTAATTTTATAAATAAAAAATTTATTTAATATACCTGTTTTTTCTCTACTTTTCAATTAATAAAACAATATTATTAGTTTTCTTAACAAAATTAAAATATGCTAATCTTTCAATAGTATATATATATATATATATACACATGCATGTTTAATATTCATTTATAAAAAAATATCAGTAATTCAAGATGAAAATAAATCTTGCAATATTGACGTTGAGAGAGAGAGAGAGAGAGAGAGAGAGAGAGAGAGAGAGAGAGAGAGAGAGAGAGAGAGAGAGAGAGAGAGAGAGAGAATATTTAATTTAAAATGTAAATATTTATTTAATTTGTAAAATTTTATATATATAATTATTATAATTTTTAATCCTTTTTAGAACATAGAATATAAAAAGAAATGAAGTCAAAATTCAATTTAAATAAAATAAAATATAAAATAAAATTTTAAGAAACTAATAGAGAAAAAAATATGAAGCATTCATATTTATATGTATATGATATTTTATTTTTTTTTTTAATTTAGAAAAAATAAATAGTTGTCATATGCATAGCGTGCAACATAAAGAATACAACTTTCTGTATCTTTTGAAATAAATAATAGAAAGAAATAACAATAGATAATTAATAAAACATACCTGTTGCTTTTTTTGATTTAATTTATTACGTTTAATAACATCTTCCGAGGCGTTTAAAGCTTCTGCAGCAGCAGCTTCTAATCGACGACGTTGTTCATTTTCTTGATCCGCAGCCTGTAGAAAATATTTTACTCATTATTTTCAATATGTATTTCGATACTCCTTATTAAATATTCCGCTGTTCTATCTTCTATAATTTTTTTTAATTAAGAATAACAATTTTTTTTATAAATCTATATATAATGATACCTTAAATGCCCTTGCGAATCTGACAAGAAGAGAGAAGAATGTATTAGCATCAGCTTGTCTAGGACTTTCTCCAAAAAATTCAACGCATTCACGGAATGCTTCACCGGCAGCACGAGCATCAGATTTTAAACGACGCAACTTTTCTTCGGAATTATTTAAGAAATCTCGCAAGACGGTATTATGTTTTTCTTTACCACGAAGTTCGAATTCTTTTCTCACAAGATCCATTCCTTTTTCTAATTCGTGTACATCGGTAGTTATATTTTCCAATGACACTAAAAAAATAAAAAAAAAAAAAAAGAAAATATAATATAAAAATATTATAAGAAAAATTATTTAATAATTAATATATTAATATACCAGTCGCAGCTTTATCAATATACATAAGTTCCGATTCGAAATTAATTAATTCTGGAAACTTGACTCGTATTGTCGCTACAATATAATGTAAAAGGCACATTCTCTTGTCCGTTGATTTCGTATCGAGTAATGTGTCTAAACTTTGAAGTTTAAACCCGTACGCTGGGCCTCGTTTGCTACTATTTAAATAATTTCCAAAAGCAAGGATAATTTCTAATACTGCTCGTAGTTTCTTTGAACTTTTAACTGAACTTGAAGCAGATATCACAGCATGTATTTGTGGCGTAATAAGATGTAAATTGTCAAAAAAGTTTCCAATATAATTCATAATAGATAATTTCGTTGATATCCTTTCTACTTTACCGAGTTGCATTAAAAATTTATCTTCTTCAGTTAGAAGATTAACATTTTTCTTTTCTATAATATATTCCCTATATGCTTTTATCTGTAATACGATAAATTTTTATTTTATATTATAATTATCAATATTTCTATATATTATTTTCGTATAGATAGAATAAATCATACTTCTTGGTCTGTAGGCACCATACGTTGTAATAATTCTACATTTTCCAATGAAAGTACTTTTAAATCCAAAGCATTTACCGCCATAATAACTTTTTCTACTGGCATTTCCATTTTCCTTCGCGATATGGCTAAAAGCATATGAAAATAAAATTTTTTATTTTGTTTAAAATCTTTAAAATTTTTTTTTGAAAATTTAATTTGAAATTTTCATTACACATACCGATATTTCGCAATCTGGTATGTTCTAAAAGCGATACATTTTCTGGCTTCTTAAATCTTTTGCTAGGAAAGCTTTGAAGACCATCGATTTCATTATTGCCATTAGCAACATGACTTCCCATTCCAATTTTAAATCTTTCTTCGAAATCGGAAAAATCTATATAATTGTGCAGTCGATCGTCATCCAGTTCATTAAAAATAGTACCTCGTACTTGATTAGGTTTCAATGCAATCCAATTAAGCGTGGGAAGTTTATATTTTGTTTGAACCTGCGATTCAAGAATCACAAGAGTGTTAGATTTTTATTTATATTCAAATATTGCTTTACTGATATAAAATATATACATTTAATAACATTTAATTATGCAATAAACGTATATTAAAAATTTCTATAAAAAAAGAAAATATACCTTTCGTTTAATAGTCATTGCTCCATCTGGTGCTTGCATCATTCCAGCAGGTGGTGGAGGTATAGGCGCAGGTGGCGGTAATTTTTGATCTCCGGGAGAAAGAGGTGCCATAGGAGGTGGTGGTGGACATGGAGGTGGAGGTGGTGGAGGTGGTGCTGGAGCGGATGGCGGAGGCTCTTCTAATGTCGGAGACGGAGTCGAATTAAGCGTAGAGCATGTAACATTATCCGAATTACTAACAGGACTCGTAGCACATCCATTTCGAAGATTGGCTGCTTGAGTTTCAAAGTAAAGTACGTTATATCGAATGGTAAAAATTTTGTTAAGTCATTTAAGATGTACATAATAACTTTAACATACTTGATGAACCCTTCGTGAGGGTGCCAGTAAGTGTTTCCAATTCGATTATTTTATTTTCTAAAACGCTTTGTCTTCGAGCAGAATCTTGTTTTTGCCTTTTCAAAGCTGTCAATTCTTCCTCAGCCAATCGACGAGCTTCTACAGCATCAGCATATTCTACTTTTAATGCACCTAATTCAGTCTCTAATTCCGCTAATTTTGCAAGAGATTCTCTTTCTAATTCTGTCATCCTATCGTGTGCCTATTTTTGAAACATTCAACAAATAATTGTTTAATAAAAAAAATAATAACGTAAAAAATGGAAAGATGGAAATTTATAAATTTAACTAACATGACCAAGTTCATCTTCTAATTCAGCTACTTTTTCTAATGCAGCAGTCTTGGTTTCACTGTCTTCCATTAAGGCAGCTACATCAAATACGTTATCCAGATACGCAGAGATTTGAACCTAGAAAAAATTTAATAAAATTAAAATTAAAATAAAATGCTGAATATTGTTTCAGAGATTAGAGTATGGAATACAAATCTACTTAAAAATAATTTCAAAAATTTGATCTTTATTTTTTTCTATAAAATGTAAAAATATCAATTACATTGAATATAAGAGATCAAAAATTTTTTCACTAAAAAATATTTATGTAATATCTAATATATTACATAGAAAATAGAATTATAAAGAAAATTATAATATATGTATTTAATATACGTATATATTTAGATAAAATTTATTTATACATCTTTTTCACTCATCTACTTTTCTACCAAAAATATTTTTCCAAATATAAAAATTTCGTATATGAGGCTTCAATCAAAGCTTAAATCTAACACGACACAATATTTATTAAAAAAATCTGCCAACCTGCAAATCCTCGCTCTCGGTATGCCTCAGTTTCTCAAGATACTCGTCCAAACCAAGTTTGGTAAATTCATATTGCAAATGTACCCTGAAATTCATATCCTCTACCGAGTGAACAACGATATTTACGAATTGCATACAGGCAACCATGAATTCTATGTGAAAACTATCATATTGGGTGAAGTATGCCATAAGCGTAGTGAATCGTCGTCGCTCAGAGCAAACTTCCTTGAAGTTGTCGAACGCGGAGAGAATAATTTCGTGGCCACCCTTTACCAAACAGATAGCAGCAAGAAGTTCCAAAACCAGAGCTTTCGTTCTGAAAAAAAAATAATGTTCTTTTTACAACCAATTTTACAACAGAAATTTGATTAATGTTATTCACACGAAATTGGGGAGGGGAAAAAATATTTTTACCTCAAACTCTTGTGCATCAAACTGAGCGCTATGCAGTTGATTGCCTCACGGTGCTGGATGACCATGTTGAAACCGTACTGTAAAATATTTATACATCTGAGATCCGACTTTTAAACTTAATAAAAATTATACTTAATAACTTAATAAATATAATAAATAAATAAATATAATAAATATAAATAAATATAATAAATATAATATATAAATAATATAATATAATAAATATAATATATAAATAATATAATATAATAAATATAATATATAAATAAATAAATAAATATAATAAATATAATAAATAAATAAATATAATAAATAAATAAATATAATAAATATAATAAATAAATAAATGTAATAACTTAATAAAAATTTGTTTGTTTTCAAAGATTTCCACAAAATACTTCATAATTAAACAATTTTAAATATATTATTAAAAAAATAAAATAAAAAAAAATTTAATGATTGTTTCACAAAATACTTCATAATTATACAACTTTAAATATTTATATAAATAAGTTATTAAAAAAGAACAAAAAAAAAATTTGCACGATAATAATTTCTATACCTTATTATTCATGATAGCGCGCATGCATAATATGCAAACATGAATGTCATCTTTCGCTTCGCCCATGTTCAGTCGTGCCACGTGTCGAGATCTTCTTTTAACGCCGGGACTATCTTTAAGCTCGTGGAGTGGCGGTCTAAGGCAGCCGTTATTTAAGGGTGAAGTATCCCCGGAGCCAACTGGAGACAATATAACCAATACAACCAATTTAATTTTACCAGTTTAATCTCTTTCCAGATGTCGTTACACGACGAACAAAGACAAATGGCTAAAAGAAATTTCTTACCGGTTTGTAATTTTTCTTCCGAACTCGCATGGGATTCCAAGAGGCGTTGCTCGTGCCTCATCATGAGCAATCTGAAGCTGAGGTAGTCTATGAGGGCGTCCAAACCCTGGTTCTCCTCGTCTAGGAACTCCCTTACCCATCTAAACCAATCAAATTACGGTATTTATTTATTAAACGAATATTTAAATTTCCCGCCTTCTCTGACGAGTCCAACAACTAATCGATAGTTGATTCTATCGATGCGATATATTACCGCATCGTTTTATTGACAAATTGTTGACACTGTTTCGTTTCAACGTAATTGGAAATTAATTATTAAAATATAAAATATGCGATTTATTGCGATGTATGTAATAAGGGATAGCTTACTCTATATGATTCGTGCGTAAGGAAATTTCCAAATCCCGTAATACTTGAGTCGACGTTGACTCCCCAACCATTTTCCTCTTCTGGAAGAATGCGAGAAAACGATACGACTGTATAATCATTAGTATCCGTCGTTCAAATTTTTTTTTTCGGCGCGAAAAACGAACGAAAAATAAACGATCTTTTCGATTGGACAAAAACTAAACACATGTTACGCGAATACGTATACATCAGGATGGCAAACATTTCGATATTAAAATTCCACAATTTTAAATTAAATCAATATGAAATCCTTCGAAACTTTTTTTTAATATTTTTATTATTATCGTTTTAGAATTAGAGTGTGATTGGAACAAAGTACCATCCTAATGTATAGTAATGATCAATTTAAGAGAACCACACAGAGATTGGAAAAAATTATTTTTATATATTTTTTTGAATTTGTTACTTAAAAGAAAATGTGATTCTCCCGAAAAGTATATTTTAAAATTCGCGCCGCAACGTAAAAAGGACGAAAAAAAAAAAAAAAAAAGGAATAACGAAAATAAATAAAATGCAACATACTCGATGGCTTCGCGAAGCTTTCGGATCCAGATAGGTACGTAATTTTGCTAAATAATGGGATGGTGGATCCTTGGCCTGCACTCTTTCCTGAAAAAAAATATCAAATATTCAATTCAACTCAAACTGATAAAATTTATCTTATCCAATCGTTTGGATAACATTTTCTAATTTTTAAAAATATATTCCAAGATTATCTATTGTACGAAGAACGGCATAAAATTTAAATATAAAAAGTACAAATGGGAAAAGAGGAGATGATTTCATAGAGGCGTAAAACATTTTATGGCGATTATATTAATTTGAATTTTCATATCTCGTTTCGAATTAAAAATATCCAATTAAAAATAAGATTTGAACATTTTTCGTGAAAAACATATTTGGAATCGTCGATCGTGTTTTAAAAAATATATATATATATATATCGGAGAAGTTTACACAGGCTGTTGAAAGTATCGTATCCAGCAGCGAAACGAGCGCACGTGTGTACATCCACGCCGATGAATGAGGGATGCTGTACACTTTTTTGCAGCCCGCTTTCTTGTATCGTATAATAGCACGGCTTGCATTACATCCGTGTCGTGTTACCCACATGCCCTACAGGCCCGTTAAAAAATTGAGACGGGCCATCGATGACCCCGAACAGCCAACTCTGTCGCCTCAACAATATCTCGTTTCATCGTACGAGATTCTATGCAACACCTTATTTCTTTCCTCTTTCCTCTTTCTTTCTTTTCGCCTCGTTCAATAATCGATATCCTTCCTTCTTCTCTACTTAATTTCTTCCTCTCTTTTTCCAATAAAGATAACTTTAATATAACAAAGGCTGTCCCAAAATTAACGCAATATTTGAATTAAATACAAAAGAGAGTCTTTTTAGTAGTCTTTGGATATTTATTTTTTAAGCGAATCATAAAGTATATACATGGAATAAGGTTATTTATGGAATAACACGCCGGGCAAATGACTCTCAGCTGTCAAACTGTTCTTTTTTCCAGGCTTGCCAACAACTTAACGCAAAAATGGCGGCAAATTCAAATCTTGTACTAATTTTGAGACACTCTATATATTCGTTCAATGCCAATATTTCATAGATAAATTTAATGCTTGAAAATGAATACGTATGCGTCTTTTTTTTTTCCATCGCCTCGTTCTTTCTTTCTTTTTCCAAGATAAAGATAACTAATAATTTCAACATGCCGATGTTTCGTAGATAAATTTAATGCTTGAAAATGAATACGTACGCCTCGTCCAATGCCAAATTTATTTCTTTCTTTTTTTTTTTCCAATAAAGATAACTAATAATTTCAACATTCGTTCAATGCCAATGTTTCATAGATAAATTTAAATTGCTTGAAAATGAACGCTCACGCGTCACCACTTATTATCTATTCATCGAAACGTGTTGACCTTGCCTTAATCGTTCGCCATTCAACGTTATCGAAGGAAAATCGTGTTCAATTCTTTCCTTCGAATTTTTGAAATCCATTTTTTCTCCACCAGAGCAGATGAGAAAAGTAGTAGAGTATTATAATTTCCACTCGAGACGAGTTCCATCCAACCCCCTCCCTCTGCTAACTACTCGCGCCTCTCCACGGTTTAACGAGGCAACTAGTCGACCTAAACCGCAAAAACCTTTCCATCCACAACTCTTTAACCCGAATATATAACCCCTTTCTATTTCGAAACAACCTATTCCTTGAAACTATCCCTTTCTTACATTTAGAAATATTTTATTGCGATCTTTCGTTTGTTTAAACAAATAAATAAAACGGAAAAAAATCCACCAAGTGTTTAACTCGCCTATCACAATCCACGCCCTTCGTGGATCAGAAGAGGTGTCTCGTTCGACGACACTTTTGCTCACCCTCGATTAAACTCGAGATTAAACCCACTTAAGCATAGCCTCGCACACACGCGCAAGCACACGTACACGCGTCTGCTCGACCAATACGTCGTATTCGCTTATTAAACGTCTGCTCTCTTTATATATATATATATATATATATTTATATTTATTATATTTATTATATTTATTATATTTATATTTATTATACATATATATATTATATATATATTTATATATATATAAAATAAAACTCTTTTCTTTTCGAAAAATTTTCTGTAATTTTATAATTCGAGATCTCGAGTAAGCAAAGAGAATTTCCTCTTTAAAATTAATTCTCAATTATTTATTAATCCAAATAATTGTAATTTTGAATAATTTTACTTTCGTATAATTTTTTTATGAAATATTTGATTTAACAATTGAACGAAATAAATAAATAAATAAATAAATAAATAAGATGAGAGAGAAGATCGTGGGACGAAGCAAGGGTCGTGGACCCGCATTCATTGGCCAACGTGGAATTAAACGAGCACGAAGCGAGTACAAAGATCTCGGGGAGCGTTGATTAACAATAAGTTCGTCAACTTAAAGATTGATTACGTCATTCTTGAAACGGCAGCGCGCGATATCAATTTCGCCAACGGCGAATTTATCGCGAAGAAAAAAATTACACGGGCGATGATAACGTAAAAAACTGTGATAACAAAATTACGAGATGGGAAAATATTCTTTTTATTTTAACGACGACGAAAAATTTGTACCCACTTGATCGCATATGATGTCCCATTTCTTCTCGTTGTCGTACTGCTTTAAGAGCTTCGCTTTGTCCGGAGGCAAGTCCATCGAAGCCTGGAAAAGAAGGGAGAAATATATGAAGTTCCGGTTTAAAGGCCGATAGCAAAAAAATTTCATACGAGACAATTTATATTTCGATTTGCGTTGCGCAACGCGTTGCAAAACGATGAAAATTATCCGTACAATTGTCTGGTCACAATTATTATTACGCTTGTTAGCATAAAAATATAAGTTATATACGTTTTCCTTTTTTTTTTTTATGTTAGAATATATAATTCGAGTTACGTAAAAGCTACCTTGAAGTAATTTTCAGATAAGAATTAAATGGTATGTAATTATTCAGATATTTGTTTCTGCGTTTTACTTTTTGAGGATAAAAAAAATATTTCGATTCGTAAGTATTGAAATACACATCAAGTTTACTTCAAATTTTCCCTAATAATTTTAATTGAGAATCATAATATCGTTCAAACGTTTGTACAGCCTCCCCTCGTGTTTGAATTGCTCTTAAGGTAAAGAAGAGTTGCCTCAATTATTAGGAAAAAAAGAAGGGTGGAAGTTTTAAATTTTAAAAAGTCTTTGCTTGCCTAAAGAAGATAAATATTTTGAGATAAACGGTTGAATTAATATTGGCGCAACGATACGCGTATATAAAAAAGGAGAGAAAGATTAAAGTAGGTACGCGCATATATACACGTACTATACGCATATATATATATATATATATATATATATACGCGTAGAGCGTACGTACGTCACCGTATGCGGCGCTAGCGAGCAGCAACATAGTCGACGAATAATTATCGAAGAGCGGATGCGGAAGCCACGAGTGCATGACATCACTATTCGCGATACATATACGCTGGGTATACGGTGCTTCTTCAACGTTAGATCGCGCGATAACGCGATGCGCGCGTTCCAGGCCACGAATTACATAAATCGTGAGTTATACGCGCCCGTTTCGAGAGCAATACGCGCAATATCGTCGTTTTTCCCGCGAGCGATAAATAAAAGTTTCGATTACAATAATATAATCTTTATTGCTCGATTATATAAATGTTAACGGGTTAATAAATGAATTTCTTCCCGTATCATCACACAGGACAGGAAAATAAACGGGACAAATTGCAACAAGTGAGACGCGAAATATTATCGTATCGTACGCAACGGTCGTTACCCGATACGAAATAAGGAAAAGCTATAATTTTCCGCGGGCAAGACGATATTTGTACAGTTATGGTATGCTGCTCATTTGGAGCAACTCTACTTTCGATTCGGTTTCCGGAACGTTGGCTTTGTTAAAAAAAAAAAAAAAAAAAACTTTTACTCCGACGTTTCCCTTTGAAAACATTTTTATTCCTATCTGTTTATTTTTTTCAACGTGGAAAAAAATTTTACCGCTTTATTTTCGGTAGAATATTTTCTTTTCATAAAAAATAATAATAATAATAATAATAATAATAATAATAATAATAATAATTCAGAAGATAAAAAAGATTTATTTTTGCAAAGGAAACGAACCATCGCAAATATTTAATTAGAAATGATTAATTTTAATTTCGTGTTTAATAAAAACCAGAGGCAAAATAACCAGTCCAGTCCAGTGTTCCCGGTATTACACGCAATGCTGCGTCGGAATAATGAAGCGCGTGTTTTCAGGCCAAGGGTCACCGGAAATGGAGATTAGAAAGGGTTGATTTTTTTAGTCGAAAAATAGTATTCCAACCTCGCTCGACTCGCATTCGCTTCTTCTTCTTCTTCTTTACATCTATTTATCTTTCTCGCGGTTTCCATTATTCCCACAAACAATTCTTCCACTCGAGAGATTCAATAAAATGTCAATAATTTGATAAACGGATAATTGAACAAGTATTATTTATATACGTACGATTGAAATCCTATTGTATATTTACAGAGATTAAGATGATCGAAATCCGATTTTGGAAACTCGTTGCACGAGTTAACATCTGTGCATCGATACCTCGAGTGATCGATTAGGGTCGAGAGCGTAAAAAAGGATTCGATCAATCGCGGAAAGTCCACTTGAAAACACTCGTACGATTATTCGGGGTTCGTTCCATGTTTCTCTCCGTTCCGTTGTTCCCGTTCAACAATCGATGCTAAGGGCGTGGAAAGGGTTTCAGGTCTCCCTTTTGCGGTCTACTCTCATTATATATTTCCACCATGTGCATACTCGCGCGTACAAATGCGCCATCTCGTATTTATATGTATAAAGTCTATCGCGACATTCGAAATTTGAGGTTAGATTTCGAATTGGAGGTTAGAGCGCTCGAAAGCAATTGTAGAAACTCTGTAAAGTTTCTATTCACCGTGTTCCTTTTCCCCAATCGATAATGCGCGATGGTAAATATTTTTCAACGGCGCCTAATTATTATTAAATTTCCTCTACTTCTTATCGAAACATATCCATGTCGTTTTCTAAATATTTCCAAGTGACGAGAGATAATTAATTAAATTCGTAGAAAGATAATGGAACGAGGTTAAAATTTATTTTGTTTCTTCCGTAGAATAAAGATTCGGTTATTTCCAAGAGAAGTGATCAGAGGAATCGTGTTTCATATATCTGCATTACATTTCTTCCAAAGAAATCATATATAATCGATAATTTCGCTCGAAAGGAACATTTATTGTAACAACTTTGAATTTATATTTAATCGCGGTATAAATATATCGATATTTAAATCTGTATTTAATATTAATGATTTATCTCTGTTTCGATGTAGATAAAATGTTTCAATATCAAGTATCTGTTTTAATATGTACAGTGTGAATCATTAATATCATATAGTATAAATCTATTTGATCAGGCAGTTAGATAGAATAATATTCGAATTATAATCCGCTAATAATTATTATTCCAATTCCGCGAGTTATTATTATTCTTCTAAATTATATACCCACTTAACGTTGTTACAATGTTATAAATTAGCGTTGGCGCGACTGTTCCGACCGAGCTTTGCGGACAATGCACACACGTTTAACTATACGCGCGAATTATAATATACTTTCGCGCTCGCGTGTCAGATTTCCTTGTTACCAACAAGATGACGTAAAAAACCCCACACGTTCATGAATCTATTCTTCTGCTTTTTCATAAGGTATAATATACCTTGTGTAAAATCTTTTATAAACTTTATATTTTTCTCGTTGAAATTGATACGTTATATCAACACGGACGATGCACGTAAATATCGTCGATTTAATATATATGGTAATTAAACGGTATTGGAAAACTAAGGAAACTAATGGAACTATGATCTTTCTTAATCATTTAAAAAATTATACATTTCTCACGACCAATAAATGATAAAATATAAACAAAAGGGGAGCAAAAATAATTTGTTTAAATAATACGAAATGAAAGAAAAAAATAATATAATTTACGCGTGTATTCATTTTCGTCACTTTCACCCGACTCTCTCTTGTTCCAACGTGTAGATGTACATACAGCTAGCATCAACTTCCCTCAACTGCGTAAATCAACATTACAAAATTGAAAGTAGAAACAAGAACACATTCGAATATATATTTTCGTTTAACACTCTTTATTAACGATTATGTTATAATTAAAGTAAATTATAACGAATTCACCGCTATTTCTTGTGATAAATATTTCTTGATAAATAAATTTTCGACGCAACGTTAAAATTATGATTCATATCATGGTATAACGAAATCGCACGAACGGTATTAGTTACTATACGAAACGTGATCCGTATTGGCAACTAGCATAGGAAAACTAAGAATGAAATAATTCCACGACTACTAAATTATTCTTGGAAGTTGGGTCACTATTAAGGAAATGCCGCTTCCGTACATTCCGGATGCACGTTTTCACCAAGAATAGAACGTTCCTTTCATCCTTTGTCGATGGTCCTTCCGGAACAATTCCCGATACGAATATAATTTTTTCAAATTTTATTTATATCTACGATAATTGTTATAAATTTGTATAACAACGGTGCAAAGATCAAAAATATCGCGAAACATGGATATTTTATAAAATGAAACCGTCAATTACTTTGTTTTAAATGAACGTAAGAGAATCGATGTGAGGTTATAATCGCGACGAACGTCCATTTTCAAACGATTAATGTTGCAACAACGTTAGTCAAAGATATATCAGAAAACTTTTCAAACGAAATATTATATTTTGATCGAAAATATTATATATATATATATAATCTAACTTTTAAAGAAAAAGTATTTGTGAATAATAATAACAGAGAACGCGCTCGAATACGTGTATGAAATTACTAGAAAATTTTCGCGAAACGATACCTGACGCGAAGCGACATCTGATTCCTGGGATCAGATAAGATTCTCACGAGCCAGAAAGATTGGAGAAAGTCGGTGGCAGCCATGCTGCTAAAGCAAGCCGGATTGCAATCCGACGACGATCAACAACAATAAATATATATATATTAGAATAAATAGGGCAATGTTTGCACGAGTTTTATATATATATATATATATATATATATATATATAGCAGTTGGGTAATGTAAAACCAAAGTCGTTACTACGTTAGGTAACCGTGCAACTTAATTAACCGTTTTGAAGGAGGGAATGTTCACGATCTGGGCGGTAAACAATCTTGAGCTTGATATTTTTCCAAACGGTCAGAGATTTAAGACGAATTCATATCACAAAATTAATATTATAAATGATAAACGGTATTCGAATGATAAGAAATTCGTAGAACAGCATAGATATTATATATCTCAACGTAAAAGCGTATGGAAAAGTGTATTAAAAGTGTCGTAAAATTAAACGAGAGAGCATTGTCTAAAATTAAGCGATAACGTCACATGGCAGTCGTGCACATACTCAATGACATCATCTTGCGAATTTACGCGTGATTACGTGTTTCTTTTCTTCTTATTCGCTGTTAACCCTTCTTACTTCATCCGCTCCTCTCTCTCTCTCTCTCTTTCATTCTCCTCGTCACTTTTATTTCTATTCCACTTATCGGCTAATCTCATTATCCTCTTTTAATCAATGGAATAAAATTTATACAAATACAACAAATAACAATTGATTAATGATTTATAAAATAAAAAATTAAAAAATATTAAAAATATTAAAAAATGCTCGTTCGTTTATTAATTTTAATTCGTATTTTCGCGCGCATTTTTATCGATAAAACAGTTAACGTTATTTATTCGATCAATGAAATTAATTTCTCATCCTCATCTCTTTCTCATCTCTGAACGAAACGATAAAATTTTATATATATGTTGCATGCACAAGCGTGCGCGTGTTGCGTTTAAAAGCATAAAAGTACGCGATGATAGCCGACTTTCACGGGACTAATGATCCGGTCAGATGCGATAATTAGAGACTTAACGCGTGTTAACCGACCATTGCAGAAACACTCGGCTGAGTCATTGCGGCGTAGTACGAGAGACGTGCCCCAACCGAGAATCTGTCGATTCGCGCTTATTCCCGATCGATTTCGCGGTAAAAATAAAAAAAATCCACCTGTGAAAAAAAATTTATTCTTTCCTCGCTAAATTTAAAAAAAGAAAAAAAAAGAAAAAAAAAAGAATCACTTGTCCTCCTGTGTATTTTTTTTTAAAAAGGAAACAGGTTCGAGGAGGGGGGGAATGCGAGAAGATTGACGAGCGTATAAAATGGACGGATTTCGAGCATTGCCCGCCGGGATCGCTGAACTTGAAAGAGAGTCGAAAGTTAGGGGAGGTTATGGCCCCTGACGACGACGACCGATAGATAGGACGGATACATGGAAACGCATATGCGCAGCCGAACATGGCCAGACAAGGGTGAAACGAGGGTAAAAGAAGGGTGCATAGACTGTGCGGAGCCTCGTTACTAGGGATGCACCCTTGCCTCGATACAAAACATTGCCTTCGTTCTGGTCCACGAGCCGTGAAAATGATTCAATCTTTTTCTAACCAAAATATCCCAAAATATATTATCATTACATATCTATTCGTTTTACATTACATATCTTCTCTTCTTTTTCTTCAAATTTATCATCATATTCATCCTCGTGTACATGCTTGGACGTTTTCTTCCCGGGCCTAACAACAACACTCGATTCGAAAGAAAAGTAATAAAGGAAAGGAGAAGTTGTGTTTTCAAGAACGAAAGGGCAATAACGCGGCCCATAAAAAGCGACGCGTAACGCTACGAACGAGGAGAATATACACAGGGACGCGGCGTGTATTAGTAGTCGTAATTTACAAGTCTAGAACCAGTTTCAAGCACGCGGATCGTCCGGGGAATCGATAAAGGGATAACGTTTCAATGATTATTAGAAGCGTTATTTTGTCGTACTCGTTAAACGCATCGATTATTTTCTTAATATTTTATCCCGAAACGTAACGGGAAAAGGGATATTCGCGCGAATATTCTTTCTATACACAAAACAGTGAACGCGATAAATATACGTGGGATAACACGCGATGGTAGGATTGCGTCGCGCACACTAGCGACACACCTAGGATTCTCCGTTGTGGCAGTCATCCAACTACCAACCCGACACCCTCACCCACCGCGTTTACCGTTGAATAAACCTATATACACACACACACATATATATATATGTATATATGTATATATATACATCGTACGTATACGGCTGGATGAAGAAGCTAGAGAAAGATGGAAAATGACGATAAAGGGAAGGGTAGAGGAGACGAAGGGAAAAAGTGAAAGGGGACTTGGAATGAGGGGAAAAAAGGGAGATGGCAAGTAGGAGAGCCTTTATATAGAAAAGATGAGCCTACTGACAGTTCGGTAAACGCTTAGTTAATAAAGTAGAATAAAGGAACAGGTTAAACATTGCTTACATATAATTACGTATACGATATATATACGTATATCTCATTCGATTTCGATGATTTTTAAATATGTCATAGAAATCGATATTTCAAATAACTTTTTCGTACATAAGCATTGCTCGGCTGCGGTTTTCAAGATATTCGCGAGATAAGATTGTTGTTACTTGTTACGCGGAATATTTGTGCCCGTGACAATGTGCAGCAGTGGGTAAGCATGCGATCGCTACTTATCTTTTGTTAATATAAACACGTTATGGATAACTATATATATATATACGTGTAACGGGTGAATCGTTCGAAAAGTTATTTCGAATAAGTAATAGGCTCCCACAAATATCTCGACCCCAATCAATATCGAACATTTCGCAGAAAGTTCATTATTATTGCTTCGATGAATTATTATTATATGAATCCAATAACATTAGTGAATAATAATATACGTTATATAAACGTGGAAATACCACTTCATTTTCCTCTTTTTCTTTACGTAATATCTTACATTATATTATCGAGTTATTTGTAACATTTATTCGAGTAATGAATGCCATCATCGCTATCGTTATACACGATGAATCATACGATTCAAGAGAGAAACAATCGAACGAATTGGATGTAAAAATATATTGGAAACCTACGCGCGAAACACGTGCATCTTTCGATCGTACCTTACCATTTTCTCTGTCTTCTCCTCTTTCCCATATACCTTTTCATATAATTTTTTTTTCCCCTTACTTTCAATAAATAATTTAATAGATTCGATCGATATCGCGTGACTAGAGAAAACTATCGAATTGTTAACGCAACGACGTTAAAATCAGTGTCGGAAAAGATAAACGCGATGTTTCTTGAAAGAGAGATTGAAAGAGCAATTGTTCTTGGCCAAGATTGCAAATGCACAGAGCATCTGCCGTTTTGCCATATTCTTTATATCTCGTACTCGAGCACGCAATAACATCTACACATGTTGACTACCACCAATCCACCTCGATAAAATTTGTTTTCATAGTAAATATTTTTAGACACGGCGCTAGGCATACAAGATTTAATATTGAGATTAATAAGTATATTTTCCCATTCCAATTTTTATCAAGACAATTTCTTTTTTATTTATTTAATTTTTTTTTTTCGAATTCAATGATACGAGAGAAAAGATAAAACGAGAAACGAAAACGTGACCCTTTTTCGAATCGATAGGTTCACGGTCAAACGGGAAAACGTTTAGGCGCCACTGACAGCGACGTGTCTCATGCACGTACGTAGGCGCGGAGGTGTGGTAGAGGCTTTATTTATGCTGCAGAAATAGCTCTATTCGCACGTGCACGCCATTTGGCCATGGGCCATTTCGTGCCCGCGTCCTACCCCGTTACACTCCTTTGTCAACTTTGGCAACGATGCTAAACGGGCAGCCAGTTCGTAATCTTATCGGGCGATCAGTACGGGTCGTATAATATAACGACGTTACATTGCGCGCGTTGTTTCTTGCCTCTCGCGTTTATTTATTTCTCGAATCCGAGAGTCGCTTCGAGGATCGAACTGTGGATTCCAACTGGATGGACAAAAATAGAAATAAATAAAGCGAATCGGTATCGTTGGAACATCCTGTTTGTGCGGGAATCACGATTCGAAGGACATTTGGTCCGCTATGCCGAGACACGGTAGCGGGTGTCACGGAACAGGCGCGAACGTTTCCATTCCCGTGACTAGACCCGTGCGAGAGTGTGCGTGCGCAGAGTAACGCGCACGGACACGGGCGCACACCGACGAGCGGTCGGCTTAATTCACCCGTTCGCAAATTGCACAAAGCTGTCTGCCGACGATTCGCGTTAAAAATACGTCGTTGCTCTCCCGCGTTTTCCAGTCTGTCGATAGGGAGAAGCATTTCTACGCTGCTTTTGTATCTTCCGACATTACCCGACCAAACGTGAAAACGTTTTATCTCCGTTAAATACGATCTACGATTTTATCTACGAATATTAATATTCATTGCGTCAACTTTATCACCACGAGTGAGTGAGTCATTTGGATTTTACATTTTTTTTTTTCTTTATAAATATACAAATCTACATATGCGCTATAACGATACGTACGTGTAATAATATTAATAACAGATAACAATAAAAAAAAAAAAGAAAGAGAAGAAAAAATAACGGAAATAGAAAGATGAACGGTTGAATATATGTGGACGATTCCAATTTATCGTCGAAAATGAATCCACATGAGAAGCACTGCTCCAAGACCCCTCTATATATAGAAACGCCGGTTTTATCTTTTCCTGTGGATATTTTCAGACAGACCACGGCCCTTGGACAGTATTGTTTAGCTCCAGAGAATCGTAGAATATCGATACTCGCCTTTTTTCCCCACTTTCTCCGTTCGATTCTCTTTGACAAACGTTTAAACTCCACTTAAGCGTGATTAGAAACGGTGTTACAAGATGCTACGTCGATCGATATATCAAAGAAGATTTATCGATCGTTCAAAGATGAACCGCATTACATCGAATTAATCGAGAGGTGGTTCGATAACTTTCTCGTAGAATTTCCTTCTCTTTTAAATTCTTTAAAAAAATTTTAATTTATCGCCACGTATAATCTTATGGAAATTTTCAAGTTTTAATAAAATTCGTGCGAAATAAAACGATCGAACGAGTAATCTACTCGTTTATCTAAATTAATTAATTTTGATAAAAAAAAAAAGGGAGATTTGATAAGAACAACGCGATAAAAAGATCTCGATCGTATCTCTCGAAACATTTTTAAACATTGACCTGAACTGTGTCGGAAGGAAGAAAATATTGGGTTCGCACAATTGTCCATTTTGTTTGGCAAAGTTCCAGACATACTGTCACAGAGAGACGTAGAAAGGAAGAGAGAGAGAGAGAGAAAGAGAGATATGCCGCAGTTGCGAACAGCGTAAAAGGAAGAAAAAGATGGGAAAAGAGTGGGCGTCGGTCAGCGAGGTTTCAACTTGGTTGTGCTAATGTTGAAGATTCCCGTGTTCAGAAACAACTTTTCAAGATCGTGCTTCTGCTATATCGAGCGAGCAGGTATCTTTTTTATAATTCAGTTGCCTATCGAACCACAAAGTTTTTATGCACAAGTGTGAAGTACATATTTGGAATTCAAACTCGGTAAGTTCATAAATTATTCGAAGAATCATCTATTCGTCGTAATATCGACGAATTATACTTTTTAAATTTTCAAACTAAAAATTTCTTTCTGCATCTCGATCGAAAATATGTGTCGCACGTAACACGGATTGATTCTGTCCATTATTTTGATCATCGGACAGGCAATGAAAATAACATTTGTAATAAAAAATTTTCCCCGCGATTTCTACATTACGATACTTAAATTTCCCTTTCACTTCACTGGTTCCCAACTAAACGTCCGATAGATCGATATTATCGAAATAACTTTGAAATATCGGAACAAGAATATACGTGCACACCGTCACGACTGCGGTTAATCGCGTTTATCGCGCGATCTTTTAGATAATTTTTTGTCGCGTTTCGTCGCGTTTCTCTGCTTCTAAAACGAGAAAGAGAGAGAGAGAGACCTCGAATAGGCCGAAGAAAACTTTCGCGTGGCCCTGGAACGATTCTCCATGAGTCAAACCGCGGTTTCTACACGATGCACGACTAACTATCGATGAGTCATGAACAAGCATCTATAATGGAACGAAATCTTACAATTTATTATATATACGTGCAACCGTGTCGAACGATCAAAACGATCGTTAGTAAATCTCTAACACCGTGGATTAGAAATATTTTTATGTTTTAATAGGAAATAAGAAACGCGCGATTTATTCCAAATAATATCGTAACATATTTCAAATTTATTCGTCTCGTAAAAATAACACTATCCCAGAAATAATTCGTTTAATTTTAATCGCTAGTCGTGTTCGACCGTTCCGTTGGATGAAGGGACTACAACAATTTCTATTCTAAGAATTATCGCAATTAAAACATTTGCAACGATTATTACATTTCTTATTAAAAAAATAATTAAAATAATAATAATAATATGAAGAATCACAAGATGAAGGGAGATGGAGGATGTAAGAGAAAATATAATTATAACTAAACACGCTATTAAATATACATACGTATCATTGGCTAACGATAATTAGACGTAGTATAAGAAGATGCCTTTATAATACCAAACTCTTGGAAATTATCGATGCTAAGAAGTAAAATCTCGGAGGTTAAATGCCAAATGACGAGAAAGATATAAGTTGGACGATCGCGGAGCCATAAAGGGGCCTCTTTGTTTATGGTATGTTCGTAGTTGTTGCAATGCTCGTTTCGATGCACAATCGAATCTTATTTGGCGAGAGCCGCCTCTACGTAGGCGTGCATCCTTCTCATTCGTGGATCTCTCTCTCTCTCTTTCTACGAACTCGCGCCTTACAAAAAAAAAATTAATAACATAAATCGATCAAAGTTTAAAATGTCAAATAAAAAATTAAATTTCGTGATATTTGAACTTGACAACAATGCAATCAGACAAATCTTGATAACTGTTATTTATTAAGTTTATTCGAGTTCAAATATATATATTAGTTGCATAATAGCTGCATGTACGTTATCGCTATGCGATACATTATTGATACCGATTTGTTAGTTATGTTTTACCTGGAAGATTATTATAGATAATCTTATATCAACATTTTACACACAATGTAAATGTTGATTATCTTATATCAACATTTTACACACGACATGGCAAACCATAACACTATTGTAATATATATGTGTGTATACACACATATTTTGTCAAATTTGTCAAATCTCGTTTACGATTTTTTTTTATCATAATTGTTGTACAGCCGATGAACCATATGATTTACAGTCGATCGAAGTAATTCGATTAATATCCTATTACTCTTCAGCGTTCACGCACGTCGGCGCAAATGGAACCTGTGCAGCGTTCGAAAGATAGCTGTGCAAGCATCGTTTGTATGCGCATCGATGCATATTTCTCTGAATTATCGTATACATTAGTGCATTTTAACGAAGTCACTGTAATAGCAGATATAAACCTATATCGCGTTTAATTTTTATTAATTTAATTATTTAAAGCCCGTTTTTTTTTTTTTATAAGTAGCAAATAATTAATTTGAGAAAATTAAGGTTAGGAAATTAAAATTAAATTCTATTTTTATGTTCGTGTTGAATTTATCAGATAATTTTTTTTTTTATCACGGAATGATTTCTCTTAAGTAAACTTTTGAATTTGATTCACAGAATATATGAATACACGAATTAAGGGCTCTAAGCAATATTCAAGAAAGCTCGAGTACAGTCGGTTACAAAAATTTGGATGCACGGAAAATAAATATACGAGAATGTAATTTTCAAGTAACAAATTTATAAAAATTGTTAATAACTAAGATTTCTGGATATAAATATTTTAATAATCCAAATTCGTTCGTTAATTTTTTCAATTCAGGATTTATTATTTATCCGTTATTTATTTCTATTACGAAATATCGTTTTATACGTCGCATATTCTATGATTCGAAATGCATATTCATACTGACTATTGTTAAATATAAATACATGTTTTCGATTTAAAAAATACGATGAATCTGCGTTTTTCGCTTAATATTATTACGAACGTTAAAAATTTTCTTTCTTAATATTTGTAATAATATCACGGTAAAAATCTAGGGAATCGAGTGTCAATTATAATTCAAATCAAAATTATTTATCGTCATTCGTATACATTTCTATACGGTAATTGATGTTCCACTTTTATACGTTTTACATAAATGCTTGATAAGAAAGCTGTGACATTTGTAGAACATCGCGATAATGGTACAAGAATTAGTTATTTTTTTAATTTGAAAATTATATCCCAACACGGTGTATCTTTATCCTTCAGTTTTATTTACGATAAAATATAAAGTATAAAATCTATACCGGTGTTGAAATAATTTTGCGATCGACTGTATACGTAGATATATCGAGTATTTCACTCACCAACACTTTGGTGAAGCGCCTTTCGAGTTCCACAGCGTCGGGCATTGGTTGCCTTGGCGCGCCACGGACGCTGCCACTCCGTGCGTGTGGTCCACCCAAACTTCCCATGCCAAGGCTAGGTTGATAGGATTGAAGAGGCGTGCCGCCCTTGATACCACCGATGAATACTTCGCGCACACCGCCATCGCTTTCGCCGGCGCGGCTCTGCACGATCCCCATTGTTTCAATCGTGGCAAATGTATCCTGCGCTGTATTTGCACACGAAAATTCGTGACGCACGGCAACGATGGTAGCCTGTACTGTCACACCACGAGAAACGTCAACAATGATGATCACGACAATTCATCGTCACTGGAATAATAAATCACTTTTCTATCTACGACAAACGTCGATATGTGAACGACTCGAACCGGTCCGCGCCGGGTCGTGCAACAGGTATCAAGCCGTCCATTGCGGACATAAACTCTCACGAACGTGCGCGAACCAAAGCACGATCTACACTCCTCTACCTATACTAGACGAAGCATTCGCTGCATCTGTGGCAATCTCGCTACTCCCTGACCAGCATCAGCGCCATTACATATGCGTCACATTTCACATTAACGCCATCTATATCGCCGTGACAATTACGTTGTATAGTTGGTAACCATGCAATTCTTAATTATTTTCTCATAGATGGAGGCACGTACTGAAATGATGCCGAAATGCGAATCGTAATTTAAAATATATTTTTTTTAACAATATTTATTAACAATTACGCATTTTATATATAACTTTATATCAAATTTATATTATTACTATACTTACATGCTTATACCACGACAATTGATTAAAGAAAAGAAATTATTTATATGAGTAAAGTTTAAAAGATTAATTTTTCATTGAAAAATTAGTTAATGATAAAACGATAAAATATTAATATCGATACTCGTATAAAACTTAAAAATATATATATATATATATCAAAAAATTTGTATTTGTAAAACTATCGATAGATCGAGAATTAAGATGTCGATGCAATATCGAGATATCGATTGGTCGTTTAGCGTCTCGTAACATAAATAATATGGCGTCGTTTTAATACACCGTTTTGTAGAAAATATTATTTGTAAATATTTGTAGACTCTATGAAACAGCAGTATAGCGTAAATAACAATTTCAAAATGAAAAAGTCTCCTTTAAGTACACCAAGTGGTAGTAAAGGAAAGAAAAGTTACAATTGGAAGTCGCACGAACATAAAAATAGAACAGGTTATAGTTATGTTAAAAGTGATAGTTATCAGTGTACTTCACCAAATGGTGGTCAAAGACAGTCTGGAAATGACTTTATTCCTTTAAATATTAGTACACCAATGCCAGAACAGAATAGAAGACACAGTAGTAATTGGCATGGTTCTGGAGGTCGTAATCATCGTAATTCAGGTAGTGGTGGATTTAACCATTACAGGAACAATTATCATGCAAGCCCAAAATCAAATTTCAATAATTCGTACTCTCCTTACAAGCTCCTTAATAAGCAATTTTATAATCACAAAAAGGTAATTTTTTGACATGTAAAATATCATTGTACATTTGTACAAACATTTATCTATTAATATTACAAGATATCGAATACAAGAATATCTTTTTATATATCATATAGGGATACCAAAAGGATTCGCGTAAACAGATTGACATATCATATTATTTAGATATGAAATCTTTTTTAGAAGATCCTTGGGCGGAATTAACGAAAAAGTTAAACGAATCGACGGAAACGAACGAAGATGAATTCCCTAAACTTGAACAGTTGTTTTCACCACAATCGATTTATGTAGATTCAGAACCAAATTCTGAATGTAAATCTGTAACAAATGTTGATAATTCTTGTTTTAGCCCGGAATCCAAAAATGAATCTTCCGTAGATGTAAATTTGGGATTGAACGATACAAATATTAGTAGCGTATCAAGAACGGAGAGCTTGATAGATATAAAATTTGACAATGTAAGATTTAACGAAGAATCCAAAAATAGTAGCATTTGCAATAATAATGATAATATTAGTGAAAATATTCGAGATGAAAATAATGTTAATAACATTTGTATTTCAAAGACAGATATAGTTCAGAATTTTACATAACAGTAACAAAAGATAAAGTGCACTTTTAAGGAGAATAATTACTCTTTAATCTAGTGCAAGATATATTAAATTTTGTATATATGAATATCCATTGTATATAGTTATTGCAAAATCTATGAAACAATTGTTTCAAATTTTTGAAATAATATTCTAGCATATGGATAAAAAAAAATGAATTTTTTTAGTAATGTAAATTTTTTTTTTTCTCTATTATAAAGGTAGTTGTACGACAAAAGCATATCTAACATATATGCTATACATACAATGTATTAAAATTACATTTTAAATTATATTTTCACAAAAAGGCTGTGAAAAAGATGAATGTAGTTTACACGAAAAAATAATACATGTGCAATTCTTTAGTATGTACTAAAAAAAAAGAAGTACATATGGAATATAAGGGAACATTAAACACCAATTTCTTAATAATAGATTAAGTCTTTAAAAACAGTTGAAGATATAGCTCAAACGCTATAATATAAATTTAATTTATAATTTCTATTTTCTATTTGCTTCAGCTATCGATTTTTTGAAAGAAAATTTATAAACTTTAAACTAAAACTAACGTTGAATATCGATTATTGATTTTAATTTACTAATCTATATATCTATATGTACTCTTTTTCATAATAATACATAAAAATATATAAAGAATTGACAGTGTATATTGTAACATGCATATAGTAAATGCAATGCATTATACACAGGTGTAGAATTAAGTAATCATAAATCATGTGCAAACTTATGCGAGATTAACTTTAAATCTTTTGTTAACAGTACCAT
Organism: Apis mellifera; assembly: GCF_003254395.2. NCBI lineage: Eukaryota > Metazoa > Arthropoda > Insecta > Hymenoptera > Apidae > Apis > Apis mellifera. The sequence goes on from NC_037640.1 coordinate 13,435,015, forward strand.
TTATTATGCAGGATGAGTCACAAGAATATCTAAATATTTTATTTATTTGTCATTGTGCCAAAAAATTTGGAATAATGTTATACCATTTGAAGGTATGCTTGGAATGATGAAAAAAAATTCTTTTCAATTCTTATAAATGTTTTCTTGCATTTAAATTTTCGTAAAAAGAAAAAAAAAAATGCTTATTACCTTCAAATATTGTAACTTTATTCTTAAAACTTCTTTAGTACAATAATAAATGGAAGAAATATTTGTGCTTTCTTTCTAATAATGTCTCATCCTGTATACGTGTAATTTTTTTATTTATAAATCATGACATAAAATTTGTCGTAAAATATATTTTATTTGTACATATTGAAAATAACATAAAAGCATGAAATATAAGATATTAAATTTATAAAATTAATACAATAAAAATTAGAATATTAGATTTATATGATCGTTAATGTAGATAAAGTAATACATGAAAAAATTGTTTATTTCCGAACTTTACACACTTTTATAGTATGTCTAAACAAGTGATGGACTATAGAAAGTGATAAAAATGTCCAATATGTTCGATTAATATGCTAACTTAATGTACAAAATGATCTGGTACAAAATTTACATAATTTAAGATATTCCAGTTTATTTCAAAATTGTGATTTTACATAATTGTGCAAAAGATGTAATTGATGTCTAAAACATTAATTGTATAAATAATGTGTACAAGAAAAATATACCTAAAAATATATATATATATATACATATATATATATGTATATGATAGTATTAATTTCAATATCCTTTTAAATGATATATACGAATAATCCATCATTTTTTTATATATATATTTTTATCGATATATTTATCGATTGTTAAATTTAAAGAATTAATTTTCCAATAGTAAAAATAAAAAGAATCGAATTGCTTGGTTTCTGGACTAAATTTTTTAATCGAATATCGAATTAAACTCTAAGCTTAAACTCTTAAAAATAATTTAAGACTAATTTTTCTCGAATATTTTCTTTCGTCTAATAATTACAACAAACAACTTTGGAAAAGAGAATTATGTATGTACATTACAACATCTATTTAAATAAACGGGAATATTATTTGTTCAAAAGTATTAGTCTCAAATTATTTGTAAGAATTTAAATTAAAATTTAAATCGTTAAATTAGTTTAAAAAAAAAAAAACGAAAAAGTGTTCAATTGACATCCCGTACCTCGTTTGTTGTCACACTATAAGAAATTATAGATAAGACAAGAAGATTGAGGCAGACGGAAATCAACGCCATCTTCAGAGTACCGCAAATGAAACATAAAAAAAAAGGACAGAAAACAATAAGAGAAAGATAGAACAAGCAATTGACCATGAATCGTGAGCATCATCTCGCGAATACTTTTAGAAAGACGATTGAAAAAATGTCTTTGACACTCGAGAGATGGCGCCGATGATTAATTCTTATCTCATCTCTATCCTTCTCCGACTATTTTCTATCTTTACTTTTTGTATTTTATTTGTCCCACTCTGAAGATGGCGTTGACTTTAATACTTTTACTCTATCTCTGTTTTTTCCCACTATTTGTTCTCTTTGTTTGTTCCTCGATTATTCTATAAAGTTTAGAAATAGTTTCAACGTCTTAATTAATTTTATTTAATTCAGACTCTTTGATTCAAATAGAGAATCATTTCTCAAAACTGTGCATTAATTTTAAATATACATATACAATTATATTTGCATTCGTATCTTATTCACTAATCAGGGTTATATCGCTCGATTCTTATATCGAGCAAATTACATTTGAAATCGATACTCTGATGCCAATTGACAATTTGTACCGTGAAATTTAAAAGTCGATATATATTCAATCATTTTAATATCAATGCATAAACTTGTATGTAATATATTGTAATTTGACGTTATTTCTTACATTTGTAGTACACGTTTTACAAATATAACCTTATATAGGACAAATATACATAAGTATATACAAATACTTATAGTATATATAAATACACGTATGTATAATATATATATATATTTTATATATATATATATATAATATATATATATATATATATATTTTATTAACGATCTTGAAATAATTTATCGTAATTTGTAGAAATCAAACGATGAAATTTCATTAAATCGTATATTTTTCTTTTTTTCTTTTCGATTAATATTTCAGAACGATACAATCTATGAAAAAATACGTATATAACGAAACACAAACGTTTATTATAATATGTTGCCTACAATCCAAGTACGTTATTTATAATTCAGATATGATTAAAGGGCATAAAATAATACCGGGCATAATAAATATCTATAAATATTGTATTTTACTTTTCAGTTTGATTGAAATAAAATCGATACAGTATGAATAATGGAATTAATCCGATGAAAAAAGTACATTTATCTAGAAGGAGGGAAATTGATTACAAAAGTTTAAGGATAGGATCTATTTTTCCATTTTTTTTTTTTTTTTTCATTTACATGTAGTAGTATTCCATTGATATTTCCATTGGTATTTCTTTACCTATTTATCGAATATTTCGTATCGACAATAATATTGATATTGTCAAGAAAAAGAAGAACGGAATAGATGAAACCGTTAAAAGACGGTGTAATTATTCGATATACGATAGGAATAAAATTTTTTCGAACGATATGAAAAATATTGAAATTGGATTGATATACACGTAGCGAAAAGTATTTAGTATATTTGGGATCAACAGATCATATTTCTCGTTTTTACGTATTTATACGCTAAATTATATATATATGTATAATAATAATTTGCGTGATTCTTAGATCTTACTATACAAAATTATCGTTATAAAAAAAATATCAACGTTAATAGTACTTTAATACAAATTACATTTTTTATCGGATATGCTCGTTCAGAGATCATTATAAAAATCACGATTTCTATTTTATTTACGTTTAAATAAACAAACAGTTACTTTATGCGTGTAACGTAATTGTAAAAAAATGTTCGTTCTTCCTTCCTAAAGTTTATAAAATTTAACGTTATATATAAGTATCGTAATCGAACGTAACGTAACGTAATATGCGAAATATGAATTCTTTTTTATATTTTTTATTACAAATCTAACTTTTAAAACTTGTCAAAAAAAAAATCGAATCAAATTTAATCGTATCTTCCTCGTTTCGTCGTGATATTTTAATAAACGATATATATATTTTCATACAGTTTTATATACATATATATACATATATATATATATGTATATGTGTCAAACTAATAAACTGGAATTTATTATTGGCGATAAATATTAAATATTGGTCATCGTCGTAGATACGAACTTTTAAGATAACAATTTTTTTTTTTTATATAATTATTTTCATTCTCACTCGTTTCCCACGTCAATTTGCAAAATAATAAATAGGAAAGTTGCGTCAAAGTTGCTTCGTCGATCAAATGATCGTTATCAATATACCATATATTGATCCGCTTTAGATCAACATGATCAGAATTTTAATCTAAATAAGTACATACATATATGTATATATATATACATATACATATATATATATACATATATATATACACAGAGAGATATTACAGTCGCTTCTGAAACATCGCTACTGATATTTTCCTTTTCCTTCTTCCTTTCTTTCTTTTTTTTTTCCTTTTTTTTTTTTTTCTCAAAAATTGCTTAATTCGGGATTTCTTAAAACTGACCCTTCGTAAGAGAATATTTGACTCTTCACATATTTGGTCTCTTTTTTTAAAGCTATAGTTATTAAACATCGGAGGTAATCGATTCTTCTTTCTCTCTTTTTTTTTTTTTTTTCGCTCGAAACAGGTCTCATGCTGTCACCTTATTTTTTTTTTTTTACTTAAATATTCGATAATCCATCGTTATATCATCAATTTTGTCCTATATATATATACACGTATATATTTTCGTTGTATACGTCATTTTCGATATTTTCCCCCTTTTTCACATTTCGAGAATATATTTTATAATTTTCGAATATAGCGGGAAAGTAATTCAATAATCGAAGAAATATCAACGCGTTGCGTAATGTGTGTGTATACGTGTGTGTGTGTGCATTGTTCGTTCGTTGTCTCTACGCGCTCGATAATTAAATCGATAAATCAATTTTAACCGTTAAATGAACCTCAGCATGAGTCCCCTCCCCTCCCACTTTACTTAAATTATCGTATATATTTAAACAATTTTTTGCTCGGCAAAAGTGGCGCATTTTCGGAATAAAAATAATAACATAACCTATAATACAAACCATCGATTATATCTTTCACTACGTACGATTATAAGAGATATTTATAGATACATATAATATACATATAAATATATATATATATATATACACATATATAAGTCTTTGTTTGTCTTTTAATTCTACATTATGTAGAATTCGACGATTCTAAAATTTTCTTATATCTTAACCTATGTATATATATATATACATATACATACCGCTTAATTCTTCGTTCGAATCAATTCGTTTCTTCTTCGTCTGTCTCGATGAAATGTGAAATCGCAAAATTATCTTTCTCTTTTTCTCACATTCGTCGGCCAATTCTTTCTCCTCGAATCGAGCGAAGAATCAAGAATCGAGTAACAATTATCCTATTCAATGTAAACGATCGTTTAAAAATATCGTGTATTCGTACATTATATCCGATTTGCGTGAAAAAAACACGGTTCGAGTTGTCTCACGATTATATTTACACAGAATATTTTTAAAAGGAGGAGGAAGGTATGTGGACAGACACTCGATCGCTCGAAAGGAAAAAGGAGAAAAATTAGAGGTTAGGAGAATCGTGTCGATCGTAAGAGTTAAGGTTGCGTTATCGATTCGCTTTTATAACTGGTACAATACGTTATCTACAGGCGTACATACGTGACGTGATCGCGTATTTAGTTTTCATCTCTACACAAGTTTGGATTGATACGGTGCGACGGTATTCACGGTACAACACTGGATAATCGATCGATTATCGCTACTAACTTCTCTCTACTTTTTTTCTCGATTATTCTCGCCGAGAGCGGTAATTTCAATTATCCAATGTGTACAATGATAGAGATTCGAATCCAATTTTCAATTTTCGCGGATTTTTAAAATAAAAATAAAAATAAAAATAACACATTTCTCTACGATATATCACATATTTTTTTTTTTCATCCTTCTACGTATATATATATATATATATACACATGCATTCAACTTTATACAATAGGTAATTTCTTCGTTTAAAATTGATTCGATTGGTCGATTTTATCTTCGTTAAGTTTGGATATGTGATATGCAATTCGATGAAAGAGACGTCGTTAGGCTTAGGAGAAAAGTGATTTAAGATCGACGTTTCGTCTCATCATTCGTGAACTTTGCTCGGGAAACTGTTCTATTTATTTTTCGCTTCGATTCGAAGATATTATAAGGAAAAAAGGAAAGGAAAGAAGAGAAACAAGTTGGAGAAAAGAAAGTGAATTCAATCATTCTTCCCTTATTCATCAACCTTAATTAATGTATTCTTCTTTCGTCTTTGCCCGCCGATTCGATTTCGAACGATGAGAATTAAATAGAGATGCAAACGAAATATAGAAAGAAGGGAGTAAAAAAAAAAAAAAAAAATAAAGAATATCAATAAATTCGTGTATGTTTATAACTATTTATTTGGTCCCCGAATTTGACGATATTCTACGTAGGATTGACTCGAACGAAGCAAAGCGATCATAATTTTTCTTACGATCCGTTCTCTCCCTTTCGAAACACAAGAATATATATCTCCTTCTTCGAAACAATCGTCGTAAGAAACATAACGTCGAAATTATGGCCCCCTTTTGTATCGTACCGATTTTTGGTCCAAAAATACGCTTGAATATGTAATAATAAATTACTCGAATTAAATTTTCTCGATCTAATCGATATTCGATGTTCAAAATGCGCGCGAAAAAGCGTAATTGAACTCAGTCGCGCATATACCTTTTTACCGACCGCGACGGTAAAGCGATGAAAGCAAAATTCTTGAAAGGAGGAAACACAATTCGTTCATAATTCTCGCGTATATATAAATATATATAAGTTCGACGTAAAATTCTGAAAGCTCTTTGGAACGTTTTTCTTATTGATCGATTTCAAAAATTGATACGTCTCGATATGCATAAAAATTATTTAAAATTGTTTTATTTATTTCCTCTATATATATATATATACACACACCCCGTTGTTTGAAAATTGAACAGCGCCAATATCCTCAAATAGGATATCGATCGATTCTTTTACGTGTCGATAAAGAAAGCAAGAGAAATTGAAACATCTATCGGAATTTAGAGCCACGTATTATACAATATTATCGGATATGTGAATACGCTTCCGATCTTTCCTTCCTCTCCTATCGATAATTCTAAAAAGATTAAATCGAACGAATCAAATTTTCAAGCGTGCATCCTTATTTTCTTTTCGCAGCCAGAAGATGGCTTGTCGACACGGAGGAGCGAAAGAGAAACGGTGGGAGAGAGAGAGAGAGAATAATGTCACACGAAACGTCTATTACGCGATATCTTGGAGACGAATATCGATCCATCGCCGGCGAATCAACGAATCGGAGAATCAACGAGGGAGGGGGAAAAATATATATATATATACACATGTATCTCGTCTGGAATACTCTCGATTTTCTTTCTCGAGTTCAAAATATAATCGCAACTCCGTTCCCTCGAATTGTTAATAACGAAATTATCTTCTTTCCTTATTTTCCCGAGAAACGTTGGACACACGGAGAGAGAGAGAGAGAGAAAGAGATTAGAGGAGGAGGGAGGACGAGCGGTAGGGTCATACGAGGAGCTCCTTGAGGAAGTCCTCGGCAAGCAAATCCTACAAATAATCGTCGACGCGGTCGTTCTCGTCCGGCGGGCTGGGCTCGCTCACGCTCAGTATGGGCAGGCCAAAGTGTTGAACCTCAATGCTCGACTCGGGCGTACGCCTCGGCGCGTAGTCGCAGCTCTTCGAGTGTCGCTCTATCCCCCCCCTTCGATGGTAATGATGATAGCGAGCCGGCCGAGCATCCGTTTCCCCGGAACGCCGACAATACCTGCCAATTTCACCTCTCCTTTCATGCCCCCCATCACGAACAAGGATCCTTCATCACGCACGCGTCTCCATCATCACCTCCGATATATATCTTTTACTTTCTTTCCCTCGAAATAATAATTCGAAGGATTCTCGAAGGAGACGAGGCGAAGAGGAAGAATTTCTCTTACCTCTCATCCATGGAGGCGGGTTGTCGCACGGGGCATCGGACGTACTCGTGACTTCCCCCACCAGCTCTCCATCCACCGAAACGTCGGCCGACCAATGACGACGAACACGTGACCGGCGAATCCCTGAAACGTTCGCGCTTGAAAATTCTTTCTCTCCTTACGATCAAAGTAACGTAACGTCGATAATGAAAACACGGGTCCTCGCGTTGTCCTTTCACGTTATTATCGTCCTTATCGTTATTATATTATTATTATTATACGTATCGATCGCGAAAAGAATATTGCGTAAGTAAGATCGCAACGTTTTACGTAATCCAACGGTTACACGTAACCGTGTATCGTTCTTTGGATTTAATATGCTTACGTAAGTTAAAAAAAAAAAAAAGGAGGAAAGGTTAACGAGAAGATCGATTGGTTCAAGAAAAATGAAACTGTAACGATGGATCTATTCGCTTCTTATCGAGAAATTCGAAATTATTCGTATAGTTTTTTATTCTAGAGAAAGAACGTGTTCGTGTTTTATTCCCTTTCGCGAAAATTCGCGAGATCTAACGCACGTTTCTCTCCTTTTTTCCATGCAAAGGGAATATAACGAGTTATACGCGCCACGAATACGAATAGTGAAAGATTTATCAGATTCTACGATGTCTACGATGAAAGAAATTTTTGAGAGGAAAACGAGAGGAAAATTCAAAGAGTTTTTCATCAGTTTTTCGTTATTCTTAATTACGAGCTCGTTATAAAATTATATCAATAATCTTGGATAACTTAAAAGAGATTTAAAAGAGCGACGAAAAAGATCTTCTCGAATCTTCTTAAGTCCATTAATTATCCGATATCTAATTAACTTTGGAACGGACATTAAGAGAGTGGAAAGGGGACGTTTCCCCCTCCATTTTAAATAAATAAATAAACTTTGACGCGTAATTCAACTCTGCGAAAATTCTTACTTTACCAAAAAAAAAAAAAAAAAAAAAAAAAAACAAACTCTATCTTTCTTATCTTTCTTATTTTCTGTCGTGATTGCGAATTACCTGGACGATTGTTGTTGATGATTGGGATCGAGCAACGAGACGTCCGGATTGTCCTTGGGACAACTCTCCAAGCTGCTGTGCCTCTTCGATTCCAAATCCTCAGATTTTTCCTCCTGGGTCGATCTCAGGAAGGACTCTTTGTCCCCGTCGATCCCATCCTCCTTCGAGTTTCGTTGATCTTGTCGATTCGAGGACGCTAGGGGCAAGTTATCCGCGCTGCGCACCTTCCGGCACAATTTCGACGTGGAACCGTGACGTCTTAAAAATTCCTGCGAGAATCCCATGCGAGAAAAACCGCATTGCGGGTACAGTCGGTAACGTCACTCTCCCTCGCATTATTTACCGTTACTTTCGAACCGTCATTTCACTTCCAAACGGAACGCTGTTCCTTCTCCCCCCTCTTTTTCTCGCCTGCTGAATGCTCCCGCTCGAAGAAAAACGTAACGAGAGAGAAAGAGCGAGAGAAAGAGTCGGAATTTATCAGGGAATATAAACGCGACCGCGTATTTATCACAAGTACGGATACGGATCTGACGAGGATACACTAATTTTTCACGCGTGTGAAAAATTCGAATATGGAAAAAATGAGTAGAGAGAGGAAAAATGATGAAGGAGTGGGGGGAAAAGAACGAATTCGAACCACGTACGTTCGGTTCGGTACGAGTGAAACGAAAGGGGCTTATCGATCAAGTAGTGAACTACACCTCACCTCCGACTACCTTGAACTTTAACGTTTCTGACGTGTCTATCTATTTTGTACACCGCTCTCTTTCGCGCTCTCGTTACATATTTCAATATGTAACTCGCCTCCCATCGAGCAGACGCCCATCGAATATCGCCCGAGCATGGAAAATATCTCGAACGATTCCCGATCTCGATCGATATGGAAGAGTGGAGGGGAGCGTGGAGACTCGATCGATTCTTTTATCGACCAGCGAGACGTTCGAGGCGTTCTTTTCGCTGATTCGGCGAATTTCAAGTTTGTCCACGATCCCCTCTCCTCTCTGCGAACGGTTGGGATCGAATACCTGGGATAGGAAGCCGGCCACGTCGATGGCGCTGTTCACCCGCGGCCTCGAAGTTCTCGCCCATCCGAAACCGCCTCCGCTGTCCAACGAGTCCACGTGATGGCTCGACCAGTGCAGATGCTGCGAAACAACGCCATCTTTAATCATCCTTTCATCCCCACCAAGATCCAAATTGCACTTTCAACGTTGTGATTTTCTTTTCTTTTTTTTTTTTTTTTTCTTTTTTTTTTTTCTCAAGCGTGATCGACCGACAGAAGGCAGACAAGGAGGACAAAGAATCTATCTACCCGCTAAGAATAGAATTCTCGCGTCGCGATCCCCTTCTTATACGCGATATATATTCGAATGATGACCGTTTCGTATGGTAATTCGATCGACTTGAAAATTTAATATATTCGTATATTATTACCCGATTCGCGACATATCTTCCGCGACGTTTCCTCGTAAATAAATAAACAAGTTGCCCGTCGCGTATTTACGTATTTACGTATTTACTTATTTACTTATTCGAACTACGTAGTTCGCGATTTATCCGTTGTCTTTATCTTACAATGCGTCGAGAGCGCACGCGAGAAAAGGATGCACTATTTTTAGCGGGTACTAGAGTGAAAGATAATTAAGAGAATATCAACGATTTCTTTTTTTTTTCGCCTTTAATTTCCCTTTAATTTCTGTCCCCTGGAGGAATACCTGTTCCTCAAGGTTTTTCGTATTCTCTTCCATCTCGTAAAACGGGATCATCCCTTATATTTCATTCCGCTTTTCAATCTTCTTCCCTTTTATCGTATAAAACGAATGATCGTATAAACGACGCGACTTGCAATTAAGCAAAATTAAATTACGGGATGCACGCACATCCGATCATTTCCCATCGTTTGTCTACCTGCTTTACCGACACGTACACGTTTCCGCGTGTATCCTCGGATGAAAAGCGTATTTTTTTTTTTTTTTTTTTCATTCCCTTTCGAAAATTCGAAAAATTCGAATATTTAAATTCGAAATAAGATCGATGCAAAAATAATAATAATAAACTAAAGGATTTGATAAAATTTATACATACATATATGTATACGTATGATAATTTTAGGATAAAGAAACGCGTAATTTCATCCGAGTAGAAAATATTTGTAACATGCTTTTTCGAGTCGATCGTGATTTCATTCTCTGAACTTAAACTATACGTACGATATAAATCTATGTACCTAATTGTTGCACGGAGGGTAAAAAAGTTGTAGTAAGTAAACAGTAAGCGTTCTCAAGTGGGCAAGCGTTTTTTCCCTCTCAGTGATGTCACGACATATCGTATCGTATCGTATGTCGTATATCACCGTGTAAAAGCTGTGTCAAAACTCGTTCGCATTGTTGTGCATTGTTGTGTTCTTTTTTTCTTTTCTTTTTTTTTTTTTTTCCTTTTCTTTCTCAACGTCGATTCGTTCGATCCATACACATCCATACACGTATCGTGTGAGATACACCTGTGCACAAGAATCAGTTTGCCAAACGTGCGAAAGTGCTCGTCATTCGACGACTTGTGCGCACCATGAGACGTGAAACGAATCGAAGCGTCGCACACAGATTTACTCGTAATTCCAAGCGGATCGAAAATGTGTATTATTTACAAAAGAGCGATCGATGGGAACAGAGAGAGAGAGGGAGAGGGAGAAAGACAGAGAAAGAGAGAGATAGAAAGAGTGAGAGAGAGGAGGAATAATATCCAATTAAATTAAACTTTTTTTTCACAACGACAAACTTACAGTTATTAGCATTATTAGAACTTTTTAAAACTGCTCCTATCTGCTTATTATTTCGTGCTATAAGAATAATACGAATAAAGTTTCTAATAATTTCTCGTAAATGAGATCGATGAATGAGTGTTTCGTTTTTATATATACGCGAGTAAAATTGAAGGGAGAAAGAGAGAAAGAGAGAAAGGATTCGGGTGTTTCGTAACGATTCGTGTAATTTGTTATCAACCGCGAACGATACGAATCGAAGGAGATTCGAGAGAGAGAGAGAGAGATGATAATTATACTTCTTTTTTATATTGTTTTTTACTTTTTTATTTTTATTTTTTACGAATATCGCGTATTTAGATAGATATATAATATAAATTTACCTTCTGGCCTCGGACGGTAAGATCGGGTCAGTTTTTTACCGACCGGTTGCTTCGCTTTTGTCTTTACTTCTTAATTTAATCACGTACTTTATCCGATCGAAGCCGAATACATACATACGTATATATACCCGACTCCACCAGAGGGATTCTCGTGGAGATTTGGGTCAGGAAGCTATTACCCCGGTAAAACTTTGAGACAAGATATATTTAGCGGAGCCATCGTTCTTCCCATGTTCTTTCTATAAACGTCCCATTACCGACACAGACACGGACGACTTTTCCACCGTGATTCTCCTCCATCTTGATTCTCCCCTCCATCGTATCGAAACGCCAATACTCGATAACATCTTTTCGCGATATAATAATAACGATACATCACGGTTGAGGGCACGTAGGACGAAACTTTTTTCCCTCCAAGTTCGATCGTCGCGCGCGATACGATCGATTCGAAAATAAATGGGAAAGAAAGGACTCGGCTCGAATGATAATAATAATAATAATCGAGGGAATCGGTGAATGATAAAACAGTCGGAAAATAGTTCGGAAATGATGTTGTCGTTAAGCGTTGTTGAGAGGCGATGCTACTTTGCTTCGAATCGTGGTGGGGGGTGCGGTCGAACGAGTAATCAAGATCGGTCGAGACAAGTGAAGAAAGCGTGGTTTTCGGTGCCTAGTGAAATATTTCCCCGCTTCGCCTTTACGTATCTCCTTCATATACCTGACTGTTCCCACTTTCCAAAAACACTTTTTTCTCTCCCGAATTATTTCAATTCGAAGATTATCCCTTTCTTTCACTCGTGTATTGTAACAAACGTGTTTTACGAAAATTGACACGTATCGACCGAAGGTATATAAAGAGAGGAGGTATTTTTTTTTTTTTTTTTTAACGAACGAAATTTTCAAAGGGAACGGAAAAGGACGGAAGAGTGTATGCAAACGGACACTTTTGTATCAAACGACGATGATCGTTGTGACGAGCGCAAATCAAGGTTGAGAGCAGCGAACGTGAACCGAGCGAGAACCTTTTTTTCTCCCCTCCCCTCCCTGCATATGCACAACCCACATACATGCGGTTGGCGCACGCCCGAAATATTTCACGTCGCGTTTTAGAATTTTAGGAATAGGAAGATTCGACGCTTCTCCAAATTGTCCTGCGAATATTTTTCGTTCGATAACCGTTGAAAAGCAGTTTCCAAAATTTTTTCTTTTCAAAAAAAGTTTTTTTAACGCGTTTATTCGCAACGATCGAACAAGAATAAAATTGCGATTTCTTTTTGGAATCGTGAAAGAAAAATTCGAAAAAAGAAAAATTCCTTCGAGAGAAGGAAATCCATTTACGAGATAATTTATACGCACGAAGAGAGAATGGAAAGCGCAGAAAGGAGATGAAAATTCACGGAAGCGTAAGTAAAATTTGTAACGAATTTTCCCTCCATCCGCGATAAACTTAATTCTTCTCTCTCGAGTTGAGGAAGATTTTCTTTCTTTCTTTCGATTTTATTTTTATTTATTTTTACGAGAATATCGAAAATAATTTTCTTTAAAAGATTAATGGGAAAATATCGGCTTGCCAACCTCAAAGCATGCAAATTCTTCCATATTGGACGATGTACGAGAAATTCATATATCGCGTTGTATTATTATACGAGCCGTTCCCTTCGAAATTAACACGTTCGGAGTGATTTTTTTTCATCCGAGAAGAGTCGAGTCGAAAAAGAGAGAAGAGAATTCAGAATTTCGGATATGAAAAGTATATACGTGCACTGGCAAAGAAAGAAATTAATTAATTGATTTACGTAAAAGAAAGTAGCGTTTACGAATCGCATGCATCGCAAGAAAGCAAGTTTGATTCAAAGCGTTTCTACGCGTGTACGCGAAATAATATTTCGAAAGCTGAACCGCAAAACACAAACTTTTTTGACTCGTTAGAAATTATATCCTGCAACAAATTCTATCCTTTCGATCGAGCGTTATTACTTTTCTTTTCCACTTACCTGACTGTTTAACTCGATTACCGATCGAGATTACCTTCAATACTTCTCGATTTTTCTCGAATATCCATTCGCTTCAATTCGAATAAAACGACGAAATCCATCGTCCATCCCTTTCCCACGCGATGAAAGTTGGCAAGCCCGAAAATTTCGCCGATTCTTGGTTTGCGCTCATTTCTTTGTATCAATCTCACGATCGAAAAATTCGAATCGCGTCGAGTGAAAGAATCGTTGTGATCGACCGAGTCGCGAGAACTTTTTATCGACGGAGGTATTCGTCGAAACTCGATCGATAAAATCGTCGATCGGATAACTCGACGAAAAGTGGACTCAGTCGGTGAATGAAGAAGAGGCGCGCAAGATCCAGAGTGAAGCACACATCGTAAAAGCAGAAACACGAAAGGCACATCGCGACAGTATTGGGAGGAGAACGAGTAAGAGAGAGAGAGAGAGAGAGACAGCTGATACGGAGTGAAGAAGACGAAGAAGAAGAAGAAGTGGAAAGAGGACGTAACGGTAATAGTAATAGTAGAAGAAGAAGAGGAAGAAGAAGAGGCAATAGTAGAAATAGAGATTGTTAGCAAGTACCGATGGTCACGCGATGTCGGCCCTGTGGAGTAGAGCGAATTGGCAGCCGCAGTCCCGGGGCTCTCGAGCTCTCCTCGGGTACTGAAAGCACTGCTCCAACACGCAACAGCCCCCGCCCCCACACTGCATCACCATATCCGACAATGTGGTCATTACCTTCGAGATTTTATGCGTTCGGTGGCCCGTCATTTTTCGATTATTCGTTAAGTCGGACAGGCAGAGGCACAAACAGATCGATTCCATTAGAATACGGAAGCTCAGCTCCGATCCGCCGATTTTAATGCGCGTGACATATGCCTATACATCTTTCGCTTTATCGCCGATAAAAAATCCGAAATTTTCAATTTTCCTTCTCGAGAAAAGTGAAAACATCGGATTGTTATCGCGAAGAAATCTTTGACGAATCTTCGAGTAGAATTCGAGAAATTTTAAATTTTCGCTCTGCCAATTTATTCGTATTCTATTCCTTCTATTCGTGTTCTCGAGATCGATTACATCGATTTCGACCGACATTCCGTCCTCTCATCCGAATTTCCACGAATTCACCGACCTAAATTTCCACCGATCGTCGTTGGAATTGGCTGTCGATTCCGCGTGAAAATCTTTACCGACGATCGATAACCTCTCGTTACGATCACATTAAATTTTCCTCCATTTTTAAGTAAAAAAAATATTTTTTTGTCTTTATGTATCGCGATTATTGATCGATCGATCTCGAGGAGGGAAGCAATCTCGAGTTTTCGACGTATTTACATTTGGCAAAAGCGTATGGAAAATTTACGAGAACCCGAAATGAAAGTTTCAGAGACGTGGACAAATGGGGCACCGTTCGAGCGAGCGTGTATATATATATATATATATATATATATATAGGTCGATATACGTCTTTTTGATATACGTACAACCTTCGGTGACAATCCTTTCGAGCACCGCCCGATTAAACTCCACCAGAATCTGATCGAATCGATTTTCTTTCGTCCAATATCGAGTACGTATTTTCCCCCACGATTTCCTCGATCCAACCGCGATATTTTTATTATTTCAGAAAAATTGCTCGAAAATTAAAATGCGCGAATTTTGCAGGATTTTGATTGAATCGAATCGCGCAAAGTTTGCCGGTGCGAAATCGTAATAACGTTGCGTCGCTAACGTAGGCTGCATCGCATCAGGC
The DNA here is from genome assembly GCF_003254395.2 of Apis mellifera. Lineage (NCBI taxonomy): Eukaryota > Metazoa > Arthropoda > Insecta > Hymenoptera > Apidae > Apis > Apis mellifera. Next base: position 13,450,188 of record NC_037640.1, read on the forward strand.
TCGGGAGAATACCTCGCGTGACGTTTATTATTAATTTAACTTTCACGAAATGTCAAACGGTGATACAACCCGTGCAAGTAAATTTAGTGTACTTTTTTTTTTTTTTTTTCTACAAATTTCATTTCGTGGAAATTACGCGTATCCCCCCCCCCCCTTCGATAATTTAAACACACGGCAGAAATGTATATATATATATATAAATTTATCGTTGCTTTTCGTAAAACGATTTTTCTCGTTTTCACTTTTATCGAATATCTAAACCAATATTTATTCGAAAATTTCTTTTCGAGTGTCGCTCGAACGGATCGAATTAATCCGATCGAATAATCAATCGCCAGCTTCGTGACAGATAATATCGTGACAGCGTTTTTTTTTTTACAATCAAAGGAAAGGAACGATCGATCGGCCGTTTTCCTTCTCCTGGAAAAAGTAAGCTCGCAACCATTTCCGATACATATCATATCGAATATATCGCGGAATATATTTCGTATCGAAAATTATTACTATTATTATTATTATATCATCAATTATTATTATTATATGCGAAAGGTGGAAAAGATATAAAATGGAGGGAGGGAGGGAGGCGAGAGGGTATAATTATGCGTTACCTGAGAGCAAGTGTGCTGAGTGGGATGTTGCGTGTACGCGGCGTTCGCCGCTGCGCATACCCCTGTCCCAGGAACTTTCAATTGTTCCTTGTAATCGGGCTGATACGGCAACAACATACGAATCTTGCCCCACCGATTGAAGAACAACGCTATCGCGCCCGCCCAAAAGATCAACACTAACACGACAATGCCCACTTCAACGCCGCGGACCTGGAAGAAAAAAAGAAGAAAAGGGAAAAAAAGAAAAAAAAACGAAGGAAGAGGAAAGAAGCGCAATAAGGAAGAATATATAACATAAAGAAGAAGAAGAAATTATTCCGTTCGAATCCTTCGAGGCTCTCGTCTACCTGTATGTAAGCTTGCGGCTGTTGAGAAGAAGGTGGAGGGGGTGGAAGAGGGCCGCCGGTTACCGCTGCATCCTGTTGCGGGGACGTTCGCGGCGGCTCTAAACATTCGAGGTTTTAAACGCGCTCGATAGATGGCTCGTACGGTAGTGGAAGGGGGCGGCGAAACGTGCGGAGGGGGGCTCGCAACTTACCAAGCGTGCGGAAGACGATCGGCCGGCTTCGAAATTTTTTCCCACCTCTGACGGCGGTGACGACTAGCTGGTATTGCGTGTCAGCCCTCAGACCGCTCAACGTGACCGCCTCGCTATTCCCCGCGACCACCGCCACCACCCTGTAACTAACCACCTTGCTGTTGTGTTTTCGTTCCTGCATCTATCTTCCTCTACATTTCTTCTCTTCTCTGTCTAAGCCTCCTCTAAAAACGCGCTTTCGATCTTTCCTTTACTTTTTCTTTAACGAGCTACGTTTCGTTACCGCCCGAAGAATTGCGAGCAAATTATACCACGTTTTTTTCTTTTTTTAGAGATCTCTGTCTTCCTTTCCAAGAATTCCGATTCTTACTCGAGTTAATTTAAAAATTTAATTATCGCGAAACGACGAAGGAGATGGAGAAGAAGATAAGATAAGAAATCGCCATCTCTCTTCATTTCGCTCGTTCTTCTATCGATCGCTTCTCCCTCTCTCTCTCTCTCGCGATAAAATTGTCTACTTGACTCTGGCCAGATGAGCGTTAATTCGACAATTATTGTTATTAATTGTAATTGTACCGTTCGACGCCATTCCCTTTCGTTAGATTGAGGTAAGAATCGGTTAATTTTTGAAATCTTGAAAAGTTGGTAAAACAAATATACTTTCGAACGGTTAAACTTGCTCGACGCGACTTTATCTTTCTTTAATGGGAAATGTAAGCGAATTGAATCCACAAGGGGAGATGTTTCTCTCAAGATCATTAAAGATAACGAGCAAACTTCTTTTTCGTAAATTTTTTTCCAAGCTTCTTAAAACGCGCTCGGTCTCTCTTTTTTCTATTTCCCTCTTTCTCTTCACAGAGAAAGAGAGACGGACCACGACGGTTTTAAATTTCCTTTGACGCAACATTTTTTCCCGTACTTTCGCAACGAGCAACACTTTTAATTTCTAGTGGCAAAGTTACGAATTAATTTTTAATAATTATCCTTCTCGAACTCGTAACTCGACTCATTTCGTTCCATTCAAGAAATAAGATATTTTTCCAATTTACTTTTTCGAGATAGAACAGTATACAAACCGCGAAATAAATTGTCAGAAAAAAAAGAAACGTTACGTTTCGATGCTCGCAATTCCTCGAGGAACACCTTAAAAGAGGTATGTACCTGTCATTGTATTTCCTGCGCCGCAGTAGAAGTAAAAGCATCAATTAATATCGAGTCCTTTTCCAAACAATCTCACATCACGAAAGACTGATACCAATTGATAAATGTGTGATTCGTTTTTGAGATGTATTTTGCGAAGATGAAATCTTACGTGTGAAAATATATGTAAAAATGTATAAAAAAAAGGAGAAAAAATTCCGCGACGATATTAGCTGGAATTATAAAAAAAAAAAAAAAATTACTATATTCGTGTACGAGCTTCTTTTTCTCACGGTAATCGATGGATGCGATGTCGTCGAAACGTTTTTAGAATTATAACGCCGCTGTGAAGCGAATAATAATAATAATAAGCGTATCCGAAACGTAAAATAAAGAGCGATCGATTTGATCCGAGATAATTTCCAGAAATCGTAACGCGAGTGTTGGACTTGGTATACGACAGAGTAGAATGGAAACAATTTTCTATTTTCTAACGTACGCGCCGATTTCTTTCATTCCGATCGATTTTTATATGCACATGGATATTAATGTTTCGATAGGGGAACGTCGATAAAGAAGAGAGAGAAAAGAATACATCGATACAAATTAAGGGGATAATAAGAAAAGTGGCGGCGACAGTTTGTCAACAATTCTTTCCCAACTAGCTATAAGTTGTATGGTAGAATTGATGAAAAGTTTGAATTACTCGAAACTTTACAACAATTTTAAACCCGTTACATTCTTACTCTGGATTACGGATGATGGATGCACTACGCGCGAGAACTACGTGTCGATTTAACTGGATGATGAAGGATGATTTTGTTAGTTACGTACGTGCAGAGGAAAGAAAGAAGGGAAAAAAAAAAAAAAGAAAAAAAAGAAAAAAGGTTAAAAAGTGGAACATCGAAATCTGCAGAACGCACCTGGCATCCGTTGGCTTGTACGTGACGTCGTATTTCTCGACTTGTTCGACCTGACTCGTGCTCCAAGATACGCGCACGGACGTTGGATTCAGGAACATCACCGTTATATTTTCCGGAACGCCAGGAATACCTGTTACCGAGCCTGCACAAAGGAAACGCGTATTTGTGAGTAAAAAAAATTAAGGATTAAAATAAGAGGGGGGGGTCGACGCGATACGATAAAGAAAAAAACACGGTTGATCAATTTCGTTGAACAGTTTTCGTTAGAGACGAGTTTTAATATCGAGAATACAGCGATAGAGGGAACCGAATCGGTAAAGTCGGATAAAAAAGTGGGATGCACGCGTGGTAATATCGACTGGTAACACCGAGGTAGAGACCAATCTCTTGGTCGAACACCTATATATTTTCTCACTCGTTGAATCGGTCGCAACGGTGTCGTAAACCGGCCATCTTGACCCCGATTCTCGCTCTATAATATTTTTTCACCCGCATCGAAAGAAGACTTTACAAGACTTACGCAAACGTTACAAATAGAGCGCGGATTTTCCCGTTTTTATACGAACCAACGCGATTATTCTCTTCATAAATTCTCTTCGTAAATGTTCTCAAAAATTAAATCCAATTTAATCGATCAACCCAATTCCGAATAATCCGAATCGATCGAAATTGACTTATTATCGATCGAGGAGAGGGATTTACCTTAAAATCGAATCGAATCCTGTTAGGATAAAGTTGGAAAAATTTTAAACTCGCTATAATTCGGAAGATAATGACTTTTGGCCGACGAATGGGGGATCGTTAGAAGCGGGGAATCTTGCCCTTTAAAACGCTCTTTCGTTTATCCCGATACGACTTCCGGTTGCCGAGATATCGTCGCGTAAAGGAAAGGACAATTTTTAGTCGTTTATTATCTCTCGCTCGCTCCTCGCCGACTTATCCTCGGAGCTCGAGACTTGCTTCGCCATCTCTGCGCAATAAACGTTTCAAACGTTATCTCGAATATTTCTCGAATACGCTTGCTCTACTCTCGATCGTAGAGATACAAGTCGTATAGGCAAATAAAAATTTCGCGTAGAGTAAAATTTTTCCATTTCCCTTCTGATCACGCGCGAAAAGTTTTCAAGTTTTTTTCATTCGTGACTTTGCCCGAGCGTTTAATGGTTTATTGTCGCGATATAAAGTATTACGCGATTTAGCATATGTTTAGCGCGTGTTACGTAGCAACGTGACATAGCTATGTAAAAATCCGCAGTCTAGTTATAAGATATGCACGCCGATGAATTTTACGCCGTTGAAATTGTAACGCGAGAATCGTAGATTTTTTTTTATCGATCGAGCAATTTCGAATCGACGATTTCGATATCCCGAACGAGACGAATTTTTCGTCGTTGCGGGTTAATAATAATAATAATAATAATAATAATAAAAATAAAGAGAAAGGGTGAGAAAGTTGATCTAAAATTTATTTCTAATCTATGTAACGTTAATTACGAGAGAAATATAAAGTATAAGGTGGTGTCAAGTAAAAAAAAAAAAAAAAAAAAAAAAGAAAATAAAAACTTACCTACGAAACCAGCTCCTTGTAGGAATAGTATAGTGGCCCAAAGGACCATGCCGCCAAAATGGCGGGCCAGGTATGGACCGCGTATTCTTTCGCACACGTGTTTATCGCTTTTCTTTCCTTTCAGAGACGCGCCGCCGTCTTGTTTTTTCCCTACAATCGCTGGACGTTTCGCGTGCGATGCACCTCTCTGAAAATTGGTGCTCATCTAGCCTCCTCTACCGTGCTGCATTCTTTTTCTTTCATTCCACACCACACTCACTACAAAAAAAAAAAAAAATACACGCATGCACGTAAATATCAATGACTAGAAAGAGGAAGAAACATACGAATCCATTTATTACTCTATTCAAAAATATATCGATATATATAATTCGATCTTTCTACTACAGAAAAAAATCTGTTTTTTGTTTTCTCTTTTTTCTTTTTATAATGAAAGGAAGAACAAAGAATCAAAGTTTGGATACGATAAATTTCATATAATATATATATGAAGATAATACGAAAATAATAAATTCGAAAGAAACGATACCGTTATTGCGGGGCCACTTCTCCCAAGAATTTGCGGACGAAACATACTTGCATCTCTCCGTCGACAGTGTAACGCGTCGACCAATTCATCCGAATCTACAACATAATCGATGAAACTTTGTGACGATTATCGCATCGAGTTGATCGTGCAACATTTATATACAATTCGATTTTCTTTTTTTCTCTCGAAATCGCGGAAAAAGGTGGCCGAATCGAATGGAATTTTTTTTTTTCTTCTTTTCTCCTATCAACGGTTATTGACGCGTAAAAAAAAGAAAACGATATAGACGGTAAATAAACAGGGTTATAATACGGAGAGCGGTAAGTAGGAGGTGACCTTTCCGGATTGTTCGGCGCGGCACACAACACCGGCCGGTGGCAACGAAAATACTGCGAGTGAACTGGTCGGTGTTAGCTCGCCTGCCTGCCTGCCTGCCAGCCAGCCAGCCAGCCGCAAACGTTCGAGCAACAAATGAAGCTTGCGGTTTATATTGGCACGCCTTTATACGCAGTCTCTAGAACTTGCACCGAGTAGCCGCAACTTTCCTCGTTTATCGTTCTCGTAACCAAGTTTCCCAAACATTTGATCGGCCGTATTTATTAATAAGCGAACCATTGCTACATATTCTCACTCTCGATTCTTTTCTCCTCTCTTTCCTTTGTCTTTCGTTCTTCGTTCGTCCCCGAATTTTTCTAACATTTAACGATTCGTTCCGATCGATTTCGTTCGTTCAGAATAGACGACGGATCGATGAAATCTGTTTGCCTTGAAATCATTCGCGACAAATCGAATCGTTTCGGATATAATAAACGGATGAAAGAAATGTTATCTCGATGACTTATCTGGGGATTCGAAACAAAGTTGGGATTTATAGATATAAAGATTTATAAAAATAGCTTTCCAATTCGAGTTGGTCCACGTCAATGAACCTTGCCGTGGTCGTGAGTCATCTGTGAAATTAGCTACGTATGGAAACGTAAAAATATCATTGTTATTGAAAGTAAACGCGAGATTATCTTTAACCAACGATCGATCCTCCAATTATTCTTGCACGTCTCGAAAAACGATCTTTTTTTTAATTTTAGAATCGCATTTTAATTCCGTATAATTCGATTATTCTCTCGTGGAATATAAACGAGAATCTTTCACAGTGATAATTAATCAATATTGACGATTATCTCGTAAGAAATAAATATCGTGTAAAGTGAAGAAAATGTTTAATCGAAGAATATTTTATTTATCCCGAAACGGTATTTTTAATTTTCGAAGCGAGCGATAAATAAAATTCGACTGAGACGAAAGAATCGAAGGAAATTTGCTCGCACGAGGATAGGTGTTCGCATGCTGTGAACCACGAAAACAGTTACGGATTCTCCGCATTGCGGTAACTTCCATTTCATCCATCTTTGCGATCCGAGAAATTCTGAGATTATCGAGAGATTCGAGCTATTATCGAAACGCCTTCAAATATTATTAATGATATAAAAAAATTCTTTAAAACTTGTATTTAAATTTTGTTTTTAAAAAAATCATCGAAACTGTTACTCGTTAATTGAATAATAAGAATATAATATTTTAATAATTCACTGGAAGGAAACGAACTCGTCAATGTCAATATTCACATATGTCAAGATTTTGAGAAAGATGAAAATTTACGTAACGCACGATATCCAGATTCCAATTTCTAGAGTTCGCTCTTTCGAAAATTAATCAGGATGGCGATGATCGACTCGCCAAATTTCGTTACTTCGTTACGGCGTTTTAACGTTTCGTCGATATTCGGGAAACGACAACGGCTTTCTTTATCTTTCACGGTTCATAAATCGAAGAGGAAGTTTATGGATGCGTTACAATCTCGATTGATTACGCTTTCGACATTTACCTTGTACTCGTCGAACAAATTTCTACACATTTCCAGACGTTTCTCTTATTCGCCGGACAACGTACTTTCCCCTGCTAGACACGCTGTCTCTACGTATTCCTACGAGAATATGGCGGCAAACGAGACGATTAATCTTTCGGGAAACGGCGAGGCGAAAATACGAGGCGAATTTTTACCTTGATACTCGATGCATTCGAAATCGATCGACACGGATTACGGTTGTCACAGATGGTGTATAAGAAATCCGTTTCAAATAAAGTAACACACCGTGCACAGAGGGAATAATTTATAACGTACGAGTCTTTTCCCTTTTTCTCTATCGTGTTTCTCATCTCGGCCAACGATCGTTTTTTATATATCTCGCGATTAGCCACTATTACCGGAAATGGGAACGGAAAGAGTTCAAGGCTGAAACATTCGCGCCGATATTCCACGATAAAAACGCTAAAATTTTCTATTACGAAACCTTAAATCGATTACCGATCGAGTTTTCTCGTCGTTGATGATGATGAAAAAAAAAAAAGAAGGGAAAGAAAGAAAAAGTAAGATAAACGAAGATAATGCATCCTCGTCGAAAGTAAAAACAGGATGTTTTCCGGTCGGCTTGAAACCGTTCCGACTTCACTTTCTAAGCCAAGAGTCCAGGATATATTTCGTTTCGAAATTTCCGTTTCTGTTTCGTTTTCTTTCTTTCTTTCCTTTTTCTTTTTTCTTTTGATAAAGCAAAACTAGCAGTAAACGACTTTCGCTTTCATCCGACGATTAGCACGACCACGAATAAATGGCCACAGTCACGAAAACTCGGGATACGAGTTGTTCCGTCGCGAACCATGCTCTCGGCTAAATTCCACCGGATAAACAGGATAGATCGAGATTAGTATTCGCCAAGTGCGCGGGTTATGTTAATCGATTTTCCTAGAAATGGAATAATTTTGAATTTTAAATTTCGGGGAAAAATCGGGAATCATTCGCGTTTAGATGAATTTCGACACCACCCTGTGTGTACCGGCCGAGCCTCGAAATTTTCAGTCGCCAAGGAGATGGCACGCGCCGCCACTTATCCGCGATACACACGGTAAAGGAAAGCCTCGTTTCGTCGTCCCGTTGAAAGATTAATTTTCGACCAGCCAACGTATTCTCGTCTCGTCGAACGGTGTACAGATGTATATATATAGATGTTTCGCGCACTTCACCGTACGTTACTCGCACAGCTCGTCACTCGTGCCACGACCGATACACGGGATCGCCGTATACGAAATACGAACGAAATACGCGAACGATATCCCGCGCAGGATCGTTGTTGCATCGTAGAAGGAATTAGACGCGGCGCGACGAGCGTTTACCGACGGTCCACCTTCCCCCACCTCCTTCCCTTTACGCGTGCCTTTTTCACTCGATGGAGAAGAAGAAGAAGAGGAGAAGAAGAAGAAGAAGAAAGTGCTATTTCTGCTGCGGGGGAAACCACTTCCCCGCACCAGATATGCGGCAGAATGGTAATGGAAGCTTTTAACCTAGGGAATATAATATGAGAAGTAACTGAATCTAGGGAAAATTACTAGACTCGATTCAAATTATATCTTTGTCGCGTTAAACAACGATGAAAACGAACAATATTAGTTAAGTCGTCGTTTAAAATAAAGAAAGAAGAAAAAAGAAACGTTGGTTGAATTGTAGGAGTTGGAAAATTTCAAGAGAACTATCGGCACGATCCTTTCCACTTCTTCTTTTGGGTCGAGCGTCGTTTCGTGTATTCTTTTCTCTACGTTGGGAATATGTTCCAAGGTGGTAATGGTATTTATTCTTCGAACGTGAGAACGAAATTTTCGCGAGACACGTTTCGTGAAAATGGATGGAAAGAGAAAGAAAAATGGATAAGAAAAAGTATCGATCGATACGATGAAACGATATGTAGAACGATTATCGAGAATGTAGGCGAATTAACGAGATCCCGCTCCGTTTCGATTCTTCGGCCGTTTCGTACGGCTTTATCTCGTTTAACGCAATTATGCTGATGTGTGCAATAATATTAGCATAATTGACCGTAACTCGACTAGTCGCGTAAACGACTGTAGCTCTATCTAAATTTAACATCACCGTTAGCCGAAGGGATTGAATTAATCATGGTAAAGCTCGACAAACGAAACGATATAGATTTTCACCATCGATTAAGAATATCACTGCGTAACGTAATTATCATCTTTTTTTTTTTTCCGATCTTTTCTCGCTCTAAAAAAAGATTAGATTAAATTTATTCTCTCTCTCTTGCTTTCGTCACGAAATTAAAATCTTTCGACAGAAGAGTTATAAAAATTCTATATTCGAATTTTAAAATCCTTTTCGAAATTCGAAACGAAAATCGATTTCAAAAAAAAAATAGAATCGAAAGATAAGGAATAACGAGAGACGTCTCCCTTCGGGATTTCGAATTTTTTTCCCATTTCCCTTTATCCACGGATATAGTCTTCGAAGGGGAAGAGATTTCTTGGGAAGGAAAGAAAATGGGGTATTGGAAACTTTTCGCGAAGAAGAAGGAAAAAAAAAAAAAATCTAGTTAACGAATTCCGGTCGGATGGGGAAAAGAGACGAGGGTGTACGGATCGACGCATGGTAAACCGTTTTCGAGGGAACCGTTTATATCGTATATATTTAGCTTTTGTTTCCGGTCGGATAAGCTCGATATTCGGGAAGAGAGGAAAGAAGAAAGATTTCGGTGGACACGTTTATCTCTATCGATCGTGAACGGGCCAAGCCGGAAAATGGCGCGATGGTAGAGGCGATGTTCCAGAAACGATTGCACGGCTATTAATAATTGAGGAGGAAGGAGAGGAAGGAAGGAAGGAAGGAAGCAAGAAGGATGAAGGAATTTGCAAACGCGTTTCCATGACACGGATTGCCGCTCGTTCGAACGGTCGAT